>NC_056747.1:466541792-466606676 GCF_019279795.1 Protopterus annectens
GTCTCGAAGAAGTCCACCCGATTTAGGAGGCATGATCTCCCTTAAAGCCGAACTGGGTAGGATCCAGTGTTTTGAGGTTCCCCAATGTCTCTGTTAATGAGATTCATGATGATGTGCTCCATAGCCTCGCAGACCAAGCTAGTCAGGATTATAAGGTGATAGTTCCCAGGGTCTGCTATGGCTCCACCTTTGTGGAGCAGAATAACCGTTGCTGTGCGCCACTCTATGGGCAGATAGCCTGTGGACAGGCTGAGTTTGAACAGTGTGTTTAGGTGAGGGGTTAGTTCATCTTTGAGCTCATGTAGGATGCAGCCTGGGACACTGTCTGGTCCCACTGATACTTTTTTTTGGCTTTGGAGAGGGCTGTTTTAACTTAAGTGTCTGTGATTTCAGGGGCACTACATTCTTCTGGTATGGTTATGGGCCCTTTTGGGGTTGAGAGGGGGGCTTACGTTTGCACTGAACCTGTCTGCCAGGATGTTGGCGGTATCGGTCAGTTCAGTGCATTTTGTGCAATTCTGCACCAACTCTGAGCAGATCTGGGAATTGCCACTTAGATTCTTGACATAGCTAATAAATGCCTTGTGGTTATCTTTGGAGTCCTTGCCAATTTTTCTTTCGAAGCTAGCCTTGGATGATTTTATGAGGAATCATAGTTTCTTGCTGACACTGATCAAGGATGTCTTCCCCTCTTGGGATTTTTCTCTTTTCTGTACTAGTTTCCTTCTATTGTATAGCTTGTTTATGGCAGGGGTCCAGCAGACTGGTTTCCTTTTCTTGGAGGAGCGAGTCTTGGTTTTGCTTGGGATAGCATGATCCATGCATTCTTGTAGGTGTTCATAGAGTGCACTAGTAAAGGATTTTGCAGCTTGGGCAGCGTTATCCTTTAGCATGGGGGATTTGAAACTTTCCACCTCGGTCTTAAGTATCGTAAAATTTGCTTTTGTAAAGTTTTTCATGGTGGTTTCTTTGACTGGGGTGGGGGCGGAATGTGGATATCCAGAGGGATTGGTTTATGGTCAGATCTAACCAGCGAGGGGTTGACCTCCAGTGTGGAACACCAGTCGTCCATGTTGGTGATGACCAGGTCCAATATGTTGTCACCTCTGGTGGGGGTGTTGACCAGTTGATCCAGGGCATTTGAGTTTATAAATTCTAGGAAATGATGGGCAAGGGAATTAGTACTTGAGTAGTCCTCCCAGTTAATGTTTGAGTAATTGAATGTTTGGGTAACTGAAATCACCCAATATCAGGGCGTTTGGCAGGACCTTTATGTTTCCAGAAATGCGGAATGGGGGTCCGGAGACATATTGGGTGATCTGTAGCAAGCTACAATTTGAATTGCAGTTCTGCCCGTTGTTAGATGCACGTGGATTATCTCTCAAGCATCGTGCTGTGCCACTAACCTAGAGATGTGGGTATCCTTGATGAATATGGATACGCCCCCACCTTTTGTATTTCTGTCTGGGTTTTGTGGCTGAAATGTATGGTATGAGTTGTAGCCTGGTAGTGCTGGGGTGCTTTCTGGGGCCTTAAACCAGGTTTCTGTTACTGCACATATATCGATTTTCTCCATACTGAAGAGTGCCTCGAGTGCATGCATTTTGAGGTTTAGACTTCTGGCATTGAGTAGCATTACCCTCAGTTTTTTGTTACTTGTGCTATTTACAACAGTGGGTTTGTCTTTTGAGCCTTGCCTAAAAAAAGGCACTATAGGGGTGGCAGGAGCCTTGGCCAGTATTTGAAAGCTTAAGGGTGATGGGTGCAAGCCATCTCTAGCAAAGAGTGGCTTGTTGAGCATGTCATCCCAGGCTGACAGACACTGGATCCCCTTTGAATGATACCAGAAGCTTAGCCAATTGTTCAAATTGATAATTTTTTCTTTATACCATGGGATCATTTTGGTGAGGGCAGGATGCTACTCGGGGTCAGGGTCATACTGGCCTGGGCTACGTGATCAGAGAGCTCTTCCATGTCTCTTTTCATGTAGTCCAGGGAGCTACGGCTCAGGTCATTCACACCAACATGGACAATGACGGTCATATTTGTACTTGTTCTGGACTGACCTGAGTGCTTGTATTATGTGGTGGATCCTGGCACCCAATAGGCAGCTAACAGTAACCTTCTCCTTGTTCAGCCTTGTGAGTGGTACGTCAGTGTGCCTTACTATAGAGTCACCTATTACTAGTGTGTTGGGTATGTTATTTTTCCTTAAGGGCTGTGATTGCGTGGCACACTGGTTTTGTGAAGTATGTGTTTCATGGTTTGTGTTGGGGGTGGATGTTGCTTGGATGTCTGCTTAGGAGGTTCCTGTTGCTTTTGCAAATTTTTATTTAGAGCTTCCGAGTATGTTTTTGCGCATTTATGTGTTTTTTTGCCGGTGCTGGTTTCATGGGTCTATGTGAGACTGGTAGTGTGATGCAAGTAATTCCGTTCTCCTCTTGACTGTCTGGTCCAGTCTTGGATTGAGAGAGTTTAGCCTCCAGTTTGGCTGTATAATTACATCTCTCGCATGTATTAATGTTTGGTGGTAGGAGGAGAGGGTTGTCTGTGTACATGAGGCAGTTGTAACATTGCCTCAAAATGCCCAGATTCACCAGTTGGACTGGAGAGTACATCTGAAACTGTCCTTTGGACATGCCTGGATATCTACAGTGAACTGTGTTACTGATTGGCTGGTAAGGTCGAATAAAGATCCTTGTCCTTCTCTACAGTATAGAGCGGATCTAGTGCTAAGGTTTATTAGTGCTTGCATTGAGTTTTGAGCAAGTTCCGGGCTGAGAAGTGAATGGTTTGAGTACTTAAGTTGAAAATTTGTCCAGTTCCAAGGGAAAAATTGAAGAGTAGACTTTGTGGAGCCGAGAATAGTTATACCGTAGCTAACTGTAGTCACTCTCTCTATTTTTCTTTTACTTTCCTTAATATCAAGCATCAGAGATGTGCACAGAAGGTGGATAGCTTTTCTTGGAAAGTGTTTAGAGCTTTCTTGTACATGTAGGCACAGGGTCATTACATGATTACTGATGGCTTGCTGGGAGGTGGTATATGTACCTAACAGCAAGTTGAAATAATACAATGTTACTACTGCTTTTATTAATTCACCGTCTTAGTGAGAAATCAGTGTACAGAATGTGACCATCATTTACTGGGAGGCAGGTGATGCATGAAAGCAAAGGGTAGTTATATGACACTGGATTTTAAATGGTTGATATGGCTTGCTGGAGGGACAATATCTGTCAAACAGCAAACAGGACATCATTATTATCTGCAACAACCTCACAGTCAGATATGGAGTATCTTGCCAGAAAGGGAACATTTCATTGGGACAGTATATGTATTTTGTACCCAAATGCAAACTGGACTACTATAACATACAGCTGATAAGTTCAGTATTTCACAGGGCTTTATGGAAAGGCTATTATTGCACTATTATCATTAGAAAGAACACATCTTACTGATAACATCGCTATTTGTACATTTTAATAGCTTTTATTGTTCACAAAATGTTTACATCTGTTTATCTTAAGGAACTGTATATAGTTTATGTCTTTGGGCTGTTCGACAACTTTTTGGATGGCCTGGTGAAACTGATGTGTACTGAATCCTCATTAAACCAGAAAGAGGAAAAATATGTTTAGATTCCCAGCCAAAGTAACATTTCTTACACTGCATATTTAGTGGCCTACTTATATGCTGTGGTTAATACAAGTTTTTCTTTCTCTATTTTTCATTGTCATAAGATCCATAGCTAAGGCAGGTTGAAGGCGGCCATCTGTCCAGGGAAGGGGGAGCAAGGGGTCCCCTACAGAAGACCGACAACTCACAACACCGACACCCACATCGCCGACACCAAAAGCTCGACACATGAAATACCGACAATGGGGAAACAGTAAGTCTCCATAGTGCGGAATGGAAATATTTCCATTCCTGCACTGTAGTGCAATCTCGAAGTTTGTATATTGCAGTTACAAGGGTGGGGGGTGCAGGAGGGCAGAGCTCCCCTGCTAGCAGAAAAAAGGAAATGTTATTTTCTTTTTTTCTGCAGTAGCGCTGTTGTCGGTATTTTGTGTGTCGGGCTTTTGGTGACAGCGATGTGGCAGTCGGTCTTCTGTAGGGGATCCAGGAGCAAGCTGTTAGGGGATGCAATTGGCACATTGCTGATATTCACTGGAGTGAATGTTGGCAATGTGTATTGGGCTATAATTGCAGAATTTTGCTCATGTCCAACGTCTAAGTGTTTTTATTATTTGCTCGGTTTCTGCAATGACTGTTTGCTCTGGCTTGGCTTTTAATGAGCACTGCACACCAAGACATACTTTTCTTCAAAAGTTCTAGGCTTGCTCACCTGTATTCAGCACAGCTAACTTGCTTTCTTTAGCTTATATGCAGAGCATAATGATTGCTAATAAACCAAGCACTTAATTTTAAAAAAAGGATAAATGGCATATGCGCAAAGAAATGTTTTCTCTGTATATTCCTGGTCCCTTGCCTTCCATTTACACATGTGCAGCATGGACCACTGATGCTGTCTGAGCAATTTATTTAAATAGCAAAACGTTTCTTAACTCATTAACACCTATGTGATGTGGAATGTCACACCTCTAGCAGCCTGCACACATCCTTGCATTCCAGAGCATTTTCTGAAAAATCAACTTGAAAAGCGTAAGATAAATGTAAACATTTTGTGAACAATAAAAGCTATTAAAACTGCACAAATAGCAATATCAACAATAAGTGTTCTTTGTTGTGATAACATTCAATGCATTCATAGTCTTTCCATTATTATTAATTCACATAAATCCATAATTGCATTATTGCTAAATTTTCACAAACCCAGACATCGATGACTAGTACTTTAAAACCCCAACATCTAAGACTAGTATATATAACCGTGTTTTTTTCACAAGGTATCTGCACGTTGTTCTTAACGGTTATTACATTTTCACAAATTGTCACATCTTGGAAAATGTACACCATAGACATATATTGTTAGAACACTTTGGTTAACCACACACTAGCTTTCATATGATGGCAAGAAATTCTTCTCTGAGTGTATGTTTTATAGATATTTATAGAAATATAAAAACATATGCTTAATTATATAAATAAGCAATACAATGCTGAATATCTCTCAAAATGTGTTCTTTAAATATCAAAGACAACATTATCTTAGGTTTCACCTTATGCCATGTAGCAGTTTGTAAGTCGCTTGTTTTATTGAAATATTAACTGCATATGGAAATAATGCTTATGTTCATAATTACTAACAGCTGGCATCTTAAGTGCAGTGTGACTTCAATGGACATTGAAATTAACTTTCCTGTCGTTCACCATATTTCACACCATACCCCTCAACAGCTTGTAGGTTTCTCATGATACTTTCTTATGAAAGTATCATAAATATAAAAATAAGAATAAGTGGCAAACAATAATTAATTTCTTCACTGCACATAACAGATCAACAATGTTAGTGTCATTTTGTTAATAAATCCTTGCCCTGACTAATATTGCCAAATATTAACTGGCAAGTGATTTAGTTACAGAAGCTAGATCCAAAAAAAGATCTGGATGTCATAAAGAGCTATGGGTGTTAACTGGGAGGATACAAAAATATCACTATAGGCATGAGTGAATTAAAATAAAAGGTCCCATGACCCAATTAAAACAACTACAGCCTTCCACTTTCACGATTCACTGGGATGGCAACAAACAAAGCATGGTACTATTAAAGGGTTTAATGGATAGCTGACTCCCGCTCTGAAACAGAAGCAGTGGGTCAGATCATGTTTCAGTTTTTTTTTTTTTTTTTTTTTTTAATCCTGACAGATAACCAAGTATGGGTTGTCAGGGAATAGGAGTACTGTGCTTTTGTGTGAAATGAACCAAGAGCTAAAATACATCAGCTCATTTTGGCAGTCTTATTTACTTATGAATGAAATTTTAGATAAAAATGGACCACTCACATTTTCTTCATTTGATGAGTAGCGTATACACACTCCAATTATGTTTCCATTATTTTACAGCTGGAATGAAAAAATATATGAGCTGTGTTTCATGGTGGTACATTTAAAATAGATAATGGAGAGAGTAGTTCTATGTGAAACCGATCAGAAATGCACAACTTACTGGTAAACAAAAAGATAAGGAAGGTCTCACTTACCATGGACAGTAGAAATGATACCATAGTTCCCATAAGCATTGCTAACACACCATAGTTCCCATAAGCATTGCTAGCACACCCTTTTCGAAATGGGAATGTAAAGTACTTGTATATTGTAAACTTGCAGTGCAGGGGTTTTCATATGATAATTTTTAATTGGAAGTTTCACAGCACCAGTCTTGCTATCTACCAGGGGATCTTTTTTTTTTTTTAACTACTGTTAAGCATCTGAGATAAGCACAGACAACATAAATAGTTGTACTATCTGGCCTCGGTACAAGGACCGCCTGTATAGCTGTCAAATATTCCTAATGTCGCTTCATATTTTTTTTTCTGTTCATTTGGCAAATTTTTGAGGACTGATTGCAAATTGCAGAATATAATTACTTATTTTAAAGAAAAGATGACATCTAAGTTTATCTGGCCAGACATCCAACTTATAGTGGAAAATGGTTAAATGTTTGATGGGTTAGTATTTACGTACATAAATATATAATAGAAAAGAGTATTTCTCAAAGTACTCACAGTTGCAGGAACAGAGGGAAACACAGAAAAGGGCCTATTAAATAAGGGAAATAATGTTATGATAATAATTGACAGAGACAAGACTGATTCAGATGCCCTCAATCTTTAGAGATATGAATGCTACAGGAATGTTATCACTTTTCCAAAATCAAGTAAGTACAGTCAGAAAAGTTACCATCTATTTAGAGAAATCATACAGACAGTAAAGGTTCTTCAGATTTTGTAAAATATAAAGCACTTGTAATGAAAAAGATTAAATTTTCCTTCTTTGTAGAACATGACAAAGTATGCTGATCAACTATTTGTGTGCCATGCAAACAAAGCTGAGAACAGTAGTATGCCAAATGAAAACTCAGAACTGCCAACACTATCTGAATAGTTATTGTCGCTGATTTCTGTGGGGCAGTCAAAAATACTGCCTACTTATGTCTGATAAATACTCTTTATCATGTTGTAAAAAAATGCTTTCCATCTCTGCCAAAACTGCTGCACTGATAACTGACAATATTTTCCTAATGCTTAACACTGCCAAGCCCATCAGACCAGGCAATGGACCACAGGTGATGTAGTCTCTTTCAAGCAATATTTTACTAGGGTTGTCAGGTTCCCCAGTTTCTACCAGAGATCCATTAGGAGACATGCCCAGCAACATAACATTAACTTCCACGAGACAGGTAAGCAAGCATCATGTCTTCACTCATCTCCCACTTTGGCTGTATTACATAGGCTGCTACTTAAACCTTGGTTGGGATTCTTCAGTTCTACACTACAGAGCCAACTCTTTGAAATACATTATGGTAGCAACAGCCACTTTGGTTTGATGGTTTGACTCATACCATTGACCTTATCCTTGAACTAGAACTGCTCCTGTGCCACTGACTGACAAGGAGATGAAGATTTCTGAAAGACTGCAGAACATAACTCTTCTCTGCATGTTTCCACACACACTAACACTGATACCAAGCAATAATGTTTGGTACTTTTGTTTATAGTGAATTTGATGTTTTACTGTCTGATAATTTATTAATTTACAGCCTTAACCATGCTCCACTGCAGAAATGTGTTTACTGTTATTGTACTATACTGAGGTGACTGTAATACTGAGGAGTTGGCTAAATGCTTTTAAAAAGGGGTGAATATAGTATTGCTACGACAAAAGTTAGTAGTGGGTGTCCAGCAAATGTTATCAATGTTTTCTGCTACATTAAAGAATTTACTGAAACTGGATACTGGAAAACAGCCAACCTGAGGCAAGAAGTTTGCAGCAGGGTCACTAGCTGCACTGGAAACATTCTTAGATGGATAGTTCTAGGGGGTTAACCTTCTACTGCCTAAGAAGTTTCTTAGTCACTCACATTGGTTTGCATTGCATTATACTGACTGGTTCTTTACTGCAGGCACAGGATTGGATAGACTTGCTGCAGTGTTTATATTCAGACTATCAGCCCTCGTTCTAAGCCTATTCACAATACCAGTCATATCACACCACTACATACATTCAGCAAAAGTGCTAGTTGAATGCTTACTGACCATATACACGCACAGAATTCTTTTAAACAGAGGTTGTCAAATGGAATTGTCACTGTGTGATGCAGTATAAAATATGAAAGATGCACTAGGATTTGAAATTCTTGTTGCAATTTATAGTACACTAAATCTTTTATTCAAAAATTTGAAAGAACTGTGTCATCATCTTGAACAGCGTAACAATAATCTTAGAGACAAACCACCTACTCTTTTGTTCCCATGGTGTAGTTGATGGATTGAAGGCTGCACTTAATGTTTCAAGTGATCCATACAGAAAATATTGGTCGAATACATAATGACTGGCATGACATAAAAGATTGGGGTAGGCAAAACCCTAATCAAGGACGCTTGCTCTGATTTATTACTCAGACCTCTAGACATGGTAAGGTGCCTTTGTCCTAAACACACCCTAGTTATGCAGTGCTTCATATCTACTGAAGCTGCTGCAGCAAGAGTGGAGAAGCACGCTTTTTAATTCTATCCCTATACTTCAGAAGGCAAGTCAGACTATGGAACTCATTTGTTCCTTCCTGTGGACAGCCATCATGCAGCCAAGGCCCCTGCTTGAGTCTGGTTCTGTAGAACTGCATGTTGATGCCTTAACCCTATGCCAATGGATTGGCTTTATGTATTTCTTTTTACTTCAATAGTGGAGTCTGCATGTCCTCCCTGTGGTCGAGTGGCGTTTGAAAGACATGCGTGAATGGGCGTGCCTTTGTTGAAGGTTGGTCGTCAAGCTGGCACTTCGGCACCGTAAAAATCTACTGCCAATCATTAGCGGACCGGAGTTCCACTGTGGCGACCCCTAACCGGGAAAAGCTGAAAGAAGAAGTTAGCATCACCAAAGCATAACAGCTGACTGAATTATAGCTTCCAGTCTTTATTTATAGTGCAGCCTTTCAATTCTCCTTACAAAAGTACAAGTCCTCTGTCCATTCTCATTAAAATCATATATCCCATTCAGTTATATCACTCTATATTCATTTGTCTATGTTTTAGCATTAAATATTACGCTGTTTTATAAAATGGATATTACAGTTGTTTAGTGATACATTCTGCAAATTAAATTCTTAAAAATGTGCGTTTCTGATCTAAATGTCTTTTGAGTAGTTCTGGGAATTTAAGGACATATTTCACATGAAATTAAGCTTTACTTGTAATTAAAATGAGTTTCTAGAAACAGTCTGCACAGCAAGTACAAAAGATTTAGACTCTGCTTCAGCAGGTATTTCAGCTTTCCAAGCAACATCTCTGAAATCTGTCTTAGCGATCTGAAGTATGCTGCATGTGTCCTATGTCTTTAATTTATACATCTTTTTCTCTTTACAGCAATTTGTCAAACAGTTAATTAGAACCAGTGACATCTTTAGCTCTATGAGCACCTCCCCTCCCTCCCTTGGTCTTTTTCTCTGCAACTCCCACTCACTAGCAGTTCAATCTCAGTATTTCTATTTCTCAGCCTCCATTATTTATGAGAAAATTCAGCAAATCCAGCAATAGTTGTCGGCAGTATGGTACAGACTACAGCAAGAGCAATAGAAATAAGTCTGGAATCTTGATTATATCCACTGGGAAAAAAAAAAGATATTTACTTTAGTCCATTTTATTTTGGTTCAAGAGACAAAAACTCAATACTAAATACTTCCAAACTTCAAATCTATCCCTTAATGTCTAGATGAAGTCATGTCAATAAGTAAATGGCATATTTAATAAACTAACCATAGAAATCCCCCCCCCCCCCTAAGTTCAGGGTTCTCTAGTATGAATTCAGAATACTCTCTTTTACTTGGCAGTTCAGAGTAAAGGGAAAGATGCACTTTCCCTTCTTAGTTATATGTGCCAACTAATTGCCAATATTTCACAGAAGTTATGCAATAATGCATGAAGCAACGGAGCAGAATCAGAACAGGGCACCGAGAATGCTGCCCAGGAATCAGCTCATGCATATTGGCTATAATATGGTGACAAAGTGAAGTAATGAGTATGCAAAGCCCACAGCAGCAGCAACTTTCAAAATAAAAAAGTGAAACAGTGACATGGGTGGAATCAGGGTGTACAAAACAGGTTAACTAATGTAAGGAAATGTTTTTCTCCATCATAAAAGAAGTACTTTTAACAAGTGGCACCTTCCTACGGTGGTAGTGAGTCTAAAAAACACGATATAACTCAAGAACAGATGGCAAAAGCATAAGACAATTCTCAAAGGGTGTTGCAGGTACCACTGCTACCTCACAGAAAGAAGTTTTCCAGTATGATTTTTGACTTTGGTACCTCCTGTGAGGATCTTGCCTGTCCTGTTTATGTGGGTTTTGTTCCAGTTTCCTACCACATTCCAAAGACATGGGTGACACTAAATTGGCTAAAGGTATTAGTGTGTGTGGGTGTGTGCGGTACAGAAGACATCCATGGCGGGGCTAGCCACCTGGCAGTGTGAACATTGGATGTAACCTGACACCCTGACCATATAAAGAAAATGGGAAAAAGGGGGTTGATGCCGATGAAGTAGAGAAAAAGCATGTTCGCTGCACACTATAAGCAGATAAAACAAAAGCCAATAAAATAGGGGGACTGCCTGAGCACAGTGCAATAGTCTGCATTTCTTTTTATCAGCTACAGTAGTCACTGTTAGTGATGTGTTTTGAAAAACTGGGATCTAGAATTCTGTCATGGCAAAGCATACATTACTTAAGTACATACTGATTGCAGAAGGGATAAAAATTAGCAGTGTACTTATCTTTGCAGTTGTAAGGCAATTTGAAAGTAATTGGACCTATGGATAAGTACAGACCATGTCTTATTTCTTCATAAAGAATCATCTCCAAAAATAGAGAATAGAACAGAATATACAAAAATGTGAATATTGGAAAACAATCTCCAAAGATTCAGCAGAATTTGTGAGCTCTGCTATACCCAGCTAGTACAATGACAAAATGAACATGACATCAGACATCATCAGATAAAGAACTTTGGGATGTAAACATACAAAGGTATACCATTTTACGATAAATATAGGAGTAAGCACAGCACTGCATAAAAGGGAAATGAAAGGATAAAAAGCATAAAACAAATAAGAAAATAAGGAAGGATGCAGGACATTGTGCAGAAGTGTTTTATAGAGGCTCACCACAAGCAGAAAAAGTACAGTTTTGTACCTACCATAAATGTAGATGTTCGAAGATCCACATTGCTGCAGTCCTAACACTTGGGTAGTCTGCTGTCCCAGTCGGCCCGAATACCAAAGTATATGGCTGACGTCGGTCAAGGCGCATTAGTCTGACGTCAGGACGTCAGGGTACAAATGCGCATGACCGACGTCATATCCTCAGTCTTTTCTTGCCCCAGATGTCAGAAGACCCTAAAAAGATAAGGCTAAAACCAAAAAACACCACACACTCCTGCACCAAATATATATACAATATATACAAATTTACAAGAGTATAACCTCACCCACACAACCACCCCTAAACACAGAGGGGAAGGAGGGAGGGTAGTGGACTGCAGCAATGTGGATCTTCGAACATCTACATTTATGGTAGGTACAAAACTGTACTATGTTCTTCATACCACATTGCTGCAGTCCTAACACTTGGGTAGAATCCCAAAGCAGAGGTAAGGGAGGCTGGCAAATCATAAGGAAGCAGGAGCTGACAACATGCCCTGCAAAATAGCCGTGGCAAAACCAGCCCTAGATTTAGAGTAGAGAGGAAGGTGGTAATGCTTAGAGAAAGTATGCACTGAACTCCAAGTAGCTGCCTCCAAAATATCCTTAGTTGCCACCCCCCTTAGAAATGCTGTTGAAGTGGCAGTAGCCCTAGTGGAATGAGGCCTAATCCCAGCTGGAATCTCCTTGCCATGATGGGAATAACAAAATGCAATGCAAAACCCAATCCACTTAGAAATAGTTTGCTTTGACACAGGCTTGCCCTGAGAACTCAAAGCAGAAGAAACAAACAACTGCTGAGACTGCCTAAAATCCTTAGTCTTGCTTAAATAATAACGCAACTGCCTGTGTACATCTAAAGTGTGCAAAATCTTTTCCCCCTTATTTTGGGGATCTGCATAAAAGGTAGGCAAATGAATAGTTTGGTTTAAAGCCACACTAGAAACCACTTTAGGCATAAAGGAAGGATTAGTACGTAAAGATACCCTATCCTTATGAAAAATCAGGAAAGGCTCAACTGCCATAAGGGCCTGCAATTCAGACACCCTTCTTGCAGATGTAATGGCTAACAAAAAGCAGTCTTCCATGACAAATATTTCAATTCAGCAGTAGCTGCAGGCTCAAAAGGTTGTAGAGTGAGTTTCTCCAACACAAAATTGAGGTCCCAAGCAGGAGTAGGAGCTCTACGTGGGGTCTTATATTCCTTGCCCTCTAAGAAATTGCTTGAACAAAGGATGAGAAAACAATGGTGGGTCACAATCATAGTGAGCTGAAATTGCTGCAGCATGAATCTTAATGGAAGAGAAAGACAAACCTTTGTCCAATAACTCAGTAAGATATTGAAGAGCCACACTCAAATTTGGCTCAGAAACATCCAAATCCTTTGCTGCACACCAAAATAAAAATCTCTTCCATTTTCCTGCGTACACTTTCCTTGTACTAGGTCTTCTGGCTTCCATAATCACATTCAAAACCTGTTGAGGAAGCTGAGACCTGCTATGGTTCAAAACAGAATATGCCAAGATGTTAGATGAAGAGAGTGAAGCTTGACATTGAGCAGATGCCCGTCCTTCTGAGACAATAGGTGTGGAATCAAAGGTAAGGGCCATGGAGGCTTCCTTACCAGACTCCTCAGCAATGGGTACCAGTGCTGCCGAGGCCAATCTGGAGCTATTAAAATCATCCTTGGCTTGTCTTGTCTGACCTTTAGAAGTACCTTTGGGAGGAGAGGCAGAGGTGGAAAGGCATACACATGAAGATTTTTCCAACTGAAAGAAAGAGCATCCACTTTCCAGGCTGTGTGATGAAACCTTTTCGTGCAAAACTTTGGCAGCTGGTGGTTTAGTGGAGAAGCGAACAGATCTATGTCTGGAGTTCCCCATGACACTGTCAATGTCTGAAATACATGAAGATCCAGTTTCCACTCGTGGGGATCCATGATTTGCCTGCTTAACACATCTGCTAAGTAGTTCTGTGCTCCTGGCAGAAACCTTGCTTGAAGATTCAGCTGCAAGCTTAACGCAGTCTCCCACAAAATCATTGCTTGCCTGCATAGAGGATAAGAATGTGTTCCCCTTGTTTGTTGATGTACCACATGACAGTTGTGTTGTCTGTTAGAATCAACACCTGCCCTGGAAGAAGTAAATCCTTGAAAGCCAGTAATGCAAACTGGACTGCTAACATCTCCTTCAAGTTGATATGTAGATGCTGCAGTCTGGCAGGCCACTTGTCTTGTATCCACTTTCCATTCAGATGAGCTCCCCAAGCTGTGTCTGAGGCATCTGTCGTTAGAATCTGACTCGCCTCTGGCCGGGTCACAGAGAGTCCCTTGTTTAGGTGACATTCCTGAGCCCACCACAAAAATTCCTTTTGAATGCAAGGTATTATTTGAATGACAGTGTCCAAATCCTGGCAGTGCTGTGTCCATACATTTTGAGATACCATTGTAGCTTCCTCATATGCAGTTTGGCATTGGGAAGTACCAGAATACAAGATGCCATGAACCCTAAGGCTTGAAGGACTGTCCTTGCAGTCAGCCCGGACTGATGAGATAGTTGATGGAAGTAAAGAGAAAGATTCTTTTGTTTGTCCGGGGTTAAAAGGCCATCTGGGTTGCTGTATTCAGTCTCACACCCAGAAAGCACATGTCTTGAGAGGGTACTAGACTGGACTTTATTTCGTTCACAGAATACCCTAGGCATCTTAGCACTGCTATCACATATTCCAAATGCTGAAGAAGCACGTCCTTCCTTGAGCCAGAATCAGGCAATCGTCCAAATAAGGATAGATTTGTATTCCTTTTAGCCTGAAGAAAGCTATCACTGGAGCCAGAACCTTTGTGAATACTCTGGGCGCAGTAGATAAGCCAAAGGGCAATGCAGAGAACTGATAATGAGAATTCCCAGCTCGAAAACGCAGATACTTCCTGCAAATTAGTCTGATAGGAACATGAAGGTAAGCTTCCTTGAGATCCAAAGTTACCATCCAGTGATCTTTGCCAGCAGAGGTAAAAGCTGTTGTAACGTCAACATTTTGAACTTGGGAATGTCCAGATAAGTGTTGAGGATAGACAGATCCAAAATTGGTCTCCACGTGTCCCCTTTTTGGTACTAGGAACAGGCGAGAATAAAATCCTAGGCCCCTTTCTGGCACAGGAACCGGCTGAATGGCCCCTATTTGGAGCAACAGAGAAATTTGCTTGTGAGCCTCTTTCCTTTGTTGAGGAGGAATGTCTGGCATGCCTTTGAAAGGAGGCAAGGTATGGAAATAAAACCTGTAACCGTGGTGAATGATATCCAATACCCATCTGTCTTGGGTAATTAAACTCCAGTTTTCTTTGAAAAGTGCCAACCTTCCTCCCAAAGGTGCTGCCAGGCGAGAAGATTCTGGCAGCTGAAAAGGCAGGTCATTGTGTCTGTTTACGAAAGGACTGACCCCTGCCCTCACCAGAAGACTGAGCAGGTGAACTCCCTGTTCTAGGCCTAAAAGAACCTTGAGCTCTGCCTCTACCACGTCTAGACCTACCCCTAGACTGGGAATCATAAGCAGGATATGTCCACCCCTTGGTAGGCCAATTTCTACTAAACTTCGGAGGCTGAACCTGCAAAAAATCTTTAACCGTCTGCATAGACTTAGCCTTGTCTTCCATTTTCTTTAGAACTGCTTCCACAGGCGAACCAAACAACACATCAGATTGTAAAGGAGCATCTAAAATCCTTGTTTTCACATGCTCAGCTAAATTCTGATCCCTCAACCAGGCGTGCCTGTGAAGAACCGAACCAGTGGCAGCCACCCTCGAAGAGGCCTGCACAGCATCAAAACCACATTGCAAAGAATGCTTACCCACCTGTTCAGAAACATGAACTAAATCCTGCAACTCTTTACACTCAATACCATCCGCCAAAGCATCTACCTTAGACTTTAATTGTGAAAGGAGATAATTTTGGTATTTCAACATGTGAAACTGGCAATTCAAAGCTCTCATGGCCAAAGTGGAAGAAGTATACACTTTCTTTCCCCATCTATCCAAAGCCCTAGCCTCTTTATCTGGAGGAACAGGATTTTTAACAACAGAAGCCTTAACACCTTTAGGCCCCTGTGAAACAGTTTCTGGGTCTGCCCTAGGACTCTTAAAAGATACTTATGAGCTTCAGGCACCCTATAATATCTATCCGGTTTAACTGGAGCAGGAGGCAAAGAGTCAGGGTTCAGAGAAGCCTCTGCAAAACATCCTCTACCACATCTAGAACAGGAGGTATAGCTAAAGGCCTATGCTGGGGTAGAAACAAAAATTCCCTAAGCCTTTTCCTGGAATCAGAGAAATCCTGACCTTCCCATTTAAAATGCTCCCTCATGGAATGAAGAGTCTCTGAAAATGAAAAATCCTCAGGAGGAGAAGCAGAAGGAGTAGAATCATCTACATCAGAATCAGAGTAAGGGGAATACTCCTGCAAGTCTTCAGCCGAAGACTCAGAAGCATCCGAACACTGCTCAAAACTCCCAAGCTCAGGTTCCACCCTAGGCCTCTTATCAGGAGGGGGCATAGAACCTCTAATCATTGTAATCAAATCTTCTACCATCTTGAGCATATGCTTCTTAGGTACAGACCCTGAAGAACTAGGGGCAACTCCTGAAACAAAACCTGGCCTGCCCCTGGGAGAAGCCTTGGAAACAGCAGGGGAGGGCCTAACCACCTTAGGAAGGGAAGGAAGAACAGCTACCTGAGAAGCCCCTTCCGCCTGGCCTACCTCCTGAGAGGTCACATCTTGCAGTAATAAAGTCTCTCCCTGGGATTCCAAAGAAATTTCTGGCTGAACCCCTGGCTCCACCGAGCCCTCTAAAGAACCGACGTCCGGGACGGACGGTTCTTCCAGCCTAGGCTTTGCTGTTTTGTCCTTGCGCTTTTTGATCGGGCGCCGGAGCATCCGACGGCATTTTATAATTACACCGCTTCCCAAAACTAACCTGGCACAATCCAATCTTCTCTTTATAGTGCGTTTGTTAAATCTAGCACAAGAGCGACAGCCAACAACATCGTGCTCAGGCCCTAAGCAAGGTATACACAAGGTATGGTAATCCCTATGAGGTATCTGTTTCCCACAAGAAATACAGTTATTCACTTTTTCTGACATCCGGTAAAATACTGAGGCAAGAAAAAACCAAAATAATCCCCAACGGGGTACTTAGCCAACTTGGATTCGGTCTGAAACTCCGACTTCGGAAAATCTCAGAACGCCAACCTGCACTTGCAAAACTGCTTCTGCATCGGACCATGCGGCAAAAAAGACTGAGGATATGACGTCGGTCATGCGCATTTGTACCCTGACGTCAGACTAATGCGCCTTGACCGACGTCAGCCATATACTTTGGTATTCGGGCCGACTGGGACAGCGGACTACCCAAGTGTTAGGACTGCAGCAATGTGGTATGAAGAACATCAAAAGTTATCCTTACCATGTCAGGGAACAGGTATCTACTGTAGTTAACGAGATTCAATATGCCAAATACTGATCTGACTGGCTTAGCTGCAACCCCATCTAAGAGGAGGATTTTGACACCCTACATACAAATACAACACTGTCATTGCCCATGTTGGTGTAAATGACCTGAGACATACCTCCCTGGACTACATGAAGAGAGACATGGAGGAGCTTTCCGATCTTGTAGCCCAGGCAGGTATGACCCTAGCCCTGAGTAGCATCCTGCCATCACCCAGAATGATACCACAGTACAAGGACAAAATGATTGACTTCAACAATTGGCTAAGCTTCTGGTGTCATTCTGAGGAGGATCCAGTATTTGTCTGATTGGGACGACATGATCGACAGACCACGATGCTTTGCCAGAGATGGCCTGCACCTGTCGCCCTTGGGATTCTTGATACTGGCAAAGGCTCTTGCCACCCCTACAGTGCCTTTTTTAGGCAAGGTTCAAATGACAAATTCACCACTGTAACAGGTACAAGCAAGCAAAATCTGAGGGTAATGCTACTCAATGCTAGAAGTCTAAACCTCAAAATGCACTCACTCGAGGCACTCCTTAAAATGGAGAACATAGACATCTGTGCAGTGACAAGAGACCTGGTTCAAAGCTCCAGAGAGCACCCCTGCATTACCAGGCTATAATTCATACCACACCTTTCGGCCACTTAACCCAGAATGAAGCACTAAAGGTGGAGGCGTGTCCATATTCATTAAGGATATCCACACCTCCAGGCTAGCTGCACAGCATAATGCATCCGAGATTATCCAAGTGCAACCAACTCTGGGGCAAGACCGCAATCCAAATTGTAGCTTACTACAGACCCCCCACCATGCCCCAGGATTCCCAATCCTCATTTCTTGTTACACTGGAAAGTATTAGGGTACAACCCAACACCTTTATAATGGGCGATTTCAACTACCCCACCATTAACTGGGAAAACTACTCATGTACAATGTTTTCTGGAATTCATAAATTCCAACACCTGGGATCAACTTATTCACACCCCCACCAGGGGCAGCAATATCCTAGACCTGGTCATTACCAACATGGGCAACTGGTGTTCCACACCAGAGGTCAATTCCTCGTTGGTCAGATCTGACCACAAGCAAATGACCCTAGACATCCACATCCCGCTCCCCCCCCCAATTAGGGAAGCCATCGTAAAAAACTTCTCCAAAGCCAACTTCACACTTCTTAATACAAAAGTGGCAAACTTCATGACACCCATGAAGATGGACAACAGAGGTACGACCGCTGAATCCTAAACAAATGCACTTTATAAGCACTTACTTCCCTAATAGAACCAAGATGCTATCCTCCAAAAAAAGGAAGCCAATCTGGTGGTCCTCTGCCATAAACAAACTCTACAACAGAAGAAAGAAACTGTTGCAATAAAGAGTAAAATCCCATGACTGGAGGAACTCCCTGGTCAACCTCAGTAAGAAGCTGAGATCCCTCATAAAATCTTCCAAAGCTAGTTAAGAAAACAAAATTGCCACCGACTCTAAAGACAACCACAAAGCATTCTATAGCTAATGTCAAGAATCTCAATGGCAACACTCAGATCTGCTCTGAGTTATAGCACAATGGCACTAAATATACAGAACCAACTGATATTGCCAACATCCTGGCAGATAGGTTCAGTGCTAACTTTACCCCCCCTCTCACCCCCTAGAGGGTCCATCTCTATACCGGAAGAATGCAAAGTTCCTGTAATCATGGCTACATAGGTAAAAAAACATACTCTCCAAAGCCAAGAACACAGAATCCATGGGACCTGACAATATCCCAGGATGCGTTCTACACGAACTACAGAATGAACTGGCACCCTACCTAAGTACCATGTTCAAGCATAGCCTCACCTCCGGCTTTGTGCCCACTGCATGGCGCACCGCAACGGTTATCCCACTCCACAAAGGCGGAGCCACGACGGACCCACGGAACTAACACCCCATTAGCCTGACAAGCCTGGTCTGAAAGGCCATGAAACATATCATGAAACTCATAAACAAAGACATTGGTAATCTCCAAACTCTGGACCCTATCCAGTTCGGGTTTGTAAAAGGCAGATTATGTCTCCTAAACCTGATTGACTTCTTTGATGCAGTCACCAAAGCCATAGATGAGGGTAAGGTGGTTCACACAGCTTATCTAGATCTCGCCAAGGCTTTCAACACTATCCCCCACTCTGGAATTATAGATAAGCTCACTAAACTAGTATAAATCCCTATGTCACAAGAGGGTTACCAAATGGCTCATGGACAGAACCCACAATGTGAAAGTAGCAGACTCCAAATCCGATTTCAGACCAGTGACGAGTGGAGTACCACAGGGTTCAGTCCTGGGTCCTCTCCTGTTTGGTATCTACTTCTCTGATGAACAGGCTAACACAGAAGGTCTTTGGCTAACAAAGTCTGCAGATGACTGCAAACTAGGAGCCATAATCGAAACCCCTAATGACGTGGACATACCACAAACGGGCCTCAATGAGACAGAAACCTGGTGTCAAAGCCATGGCCTGAAGCTCAATGCCAAAAAGTGTATGGTCATCCCCTTTGGTAAAAACTCTGTACCCATGAACTACCACATACGTGGTAGTCTACTTAACACCGAAAGTGTGATAAGAGACCTTGGGACACAGGTGGACAGTAATCTCTCCTATGATAATCACATCGCCACAGTGGTCAGGAAATTCTTCTATGTGGCTCACCTCATCTCAAAAGGTTTCTCATCCAGAAAAGAGAGGTCATTGTTCCACTCTACTCATCACTCATTAGACCCATTATAGAGTACAACGCCCCTTTTGGTATGTACCTCACAAGACATCTACAACTGGAAAGGCCACAGAAATACCTCACAAAGAGGATTACTGGCCTCAGATGCCCTACCCAGACCATCTCAAACTCCAGCTTTACTCAAGTCGCATATCGCCTACTCTGAGGTGATCTCTGCCTAACATACAAAGCTATGTCAAACCCAGAGCTGTTGGACATGCTCCACTTAAAGAAATCCCAATCCCTCTGAGCTACACACTCTAGGGACCTAAACCTTGTCACCACAATAAACAGAACATGCTGGAGGGATAGATTCCTTTCCCAGAGACTTCCCATACTCTGGAACAGACAACGTATCTATGTCAAACAGAGCTCCTCATTAGCACCCTTCAAGAAAAATTTTGATGATTGGATGGGAAATAGGAAATTCACCTCAGGGATCACTTCTGTGGCTCTGCTCGACAGGGGCACAGGAAAATAATTTTCTTGGGTGGTGAAAGCCAGGGTACCTTTTTGGCTAGGCTTATATAGGCCCTAGGGTTAATAGCCTAGTACCTACCTATGAAAACCTCAAACAGCTGGTACTAGAACCTTCTCAAGTCCAGGCAGTACCAGACCGTAATTTGCGTGTGTTTTTTTTTTTTTTTTTTTGGGGGGGGGGGGGGGCAAATATCAGACTTCAAAGTGAATATACAGCTGAGCTGAAGTATCATCTTCAAGATGAGAGATTCAGGGGCAAAGCACTTGAACATCAGGGAAAAATCAGAGGCACATAATTAGCATAAAAAAATAAGTTATGTACTCACCATAATGTTCCATGTGAGTTGTTCATCTCAACTTCATTCTCACAAATGGGTTTAGAGCCGATCCTGCAGCTCCGAGTTGACCTCTTTTACAAGCTTGAGGTTTTCAAGTAGCTCAAGGCCAAGTCCCTATCCCATGATGCTCTCTGCCTCACCTCAGATCTAGTTTGCTGATCCCAAAATATGCAACATAAGTAACAGCAGTGTAACTCCAGCCGGAGAAAGAAATCCCATACAAAAACCTACCAGACCTCAAATCTCTTACTCGTTCTTCAAGAAGCCTGGAGGGGGAAGGCGGGAGGGAATGTAAGAATGAAGGCGAGATGAACTCCTCACATGAAGTTGTTCAATCTCGCCATTCATTCTTACAAATGGGTAGCATCCCAAACACCATTTATCTTGGGTGGCTCACGGGAGTATACGCCTGAGGACAGTGGAACCAAAGGAAGCCCTGTCCCTGGAGGCCTTATCTACTTTTGTAATGCGTAATGAAGGTACATGGTTTTGACCAAGTGGCAGCTGCACATACTGTATCTAATGGCAGTATAGCCATGTAAGCTGAAGAGGTAGAAACAGCCCTTGTGGAGTGTGCCTTCACTTTATGTTTTAGCAGTTGGTTCATGGAAGAGTATGTGAATTTTATACAATCTGTTAACCATTTGGAAAGAGTGTCTTTTGACACAGGCTGCCCTTTCTTGGTATCTGAATGAGAGAGAAAAAAGTTGTTCTGATTTTCTAAATTCTTTGGTTCTATACAAATAAAATCTGAGTTGTCTGTGTACAGCACGTTTGTGCAACATATACTGAAACCTGTTGGGAGTGGTTACTGAAGAAGGTTGGAAGTTCAATTGTTTGATTTAAATTAGCCTCTGAACAAACCTTTGGAAGGAAGGATGGATTAGTCTGGAGTGACACTCTGTCAGGGTGAAAAATCAAGTATGGAGGTTTAATAGATAAAGCCTGTAGCTCAGACACCCTGCGTGCTGATGTAATTGCCACCAAGAAAATGTTTTCCAAGACAGGAATTTTAGTTGGCAGGAAGATGCAGGCTCTAATGGAGGAAGAATAATCCTAGATAGAGCAAAGTTTAGGTTCCAGGGAGTGAAAGGTTGTCTAACTGGTGGTCTAAGATGTATGGCTCCTTTTAAGAAGGCTCTACATAACTTGTGAGACATGATATTTGAGCCGTCCGATCTGAGGTGAAAATTTGAAATTGCAGCCAGTTGAACATATGGTAGCTGCTGCAGCACCTTCATTAAAAAGTTTAGTCAAGAACTCTAATATGCTAGCAAATGGGGTGATGTGCAGGTCATTATTATTTTGAGAAGCCCACAAAGCGAACCGCTTCAACTTGCTGACTTATAACTTTCTGGCTGAAGCCTTGTGTGAAGATACAAGGATATGCTGCACTTTGGAGGAAATATTGTGGGACCTATGTTGGAAATCGGAGCAGCCAAGCTGTCAATTTGAGTGAGTGAAGTGTAGGATGAAGAGCCCCTGACTAATGTGTCAGCAGATCTGGAACTGGGTCCAGAATCCAAGGTTCCTCTAGTTGGTAGAGTTGAAGGAAAGGGAATCAAATCTGTTGAGGCCAATAAGGGGCTCAAAATCAAAATTACAGTCCTCTCCAAGGCTTTGGCTTTCTGCAGAAATTTTGGAATCAGGGGAATGGGTGGAAATGCATATAGAAGTCCCCTCTGGCCAAACGTGGACGAGAGAATCCCTTGGGTTTTCCCCTGGTGGGGGATTCAGGGCAAAGTAGCTTCTGCATTTGGCATTCATGGGAGATGCAAACAGGTCTCAGCAAGGCTGGCCCCAACTGTGGAAAATCCTTTCAGCTACCTCATTTTTGAGGGACCACTCATGCAGCATCACAATAGCTCTGCTTACTTTGTCTGCGATCACACTGGATTTCCTGGCATGTGCGTCGCTATCAGAAAGCGCCCGGTAGATACAGCCCACTGCCAGACTCTTAGGGCCTCTCAGCATAGGGGATAAGACTCTGTTCCCCCTTGCTTGTTGATATACCAGACTACTGACATGTGAGCCGTAACCACTGCCATGCATTTGGTAAACACTCTGGGGGCTGTCGTGAGACCAAAGGGTAGTGCCCGGAACTGAAAATGACTGGCTCCCAGCTGGAAATGCAGATGATCTCTGGATGGTCTGGCCATTTTCATATGATAGCACGCATCCTTGAGATCTATAGAGCACATCCAATCGCCCATTGCTAGAAATGGAAGAATCGACTGAAGTGTGACCATCCGGAACTTCTCCTTCGTTACAAAAGTATTGTGTTTGCTGAGGTCCAAGATGGGCCTTCAGTCTCCTGTTTTCTTTGGAACTAAAAAGAATCTTGAGTAGGTTCCGGATCCTACCTGGTCTGCTAGGACTGGCTGGATGACACTTTTTCTAGCAACCTTTGAATCTCTATGGTTGCTTGATCCCTGAGACTGGGTGGAACGTCTGGGATTTTCTTTCGTACGGAGGGTGGTTCTGTGAAAGGAATGACATATCCTTTGGAATTAATGCTTTGTACAAAAGAGTGTTTTGTAATGTTTAGCCAGGTGTCTGGATACAAAGACAAGTGACCCCCGACTGCCTCCAGTGTAGGACAGTCAGGCCTCCTTTCAGGAGCACTGGTAGGGCTTTCCAAAGAACTGATCCCCATCGCCTGGTTTTGTGGACCCCCCTCTGCCACCTGGGCAGGGTCTTCCATTATTGCCCCCTCCTCTGCCCCTGGAGGCGGGTTCACTGTGTGTGTTCTGAAAGGCTCCTTGGAACTTGCGGAACCACATTCTCCTCCCTTTTGGCCTTTGGGGTAAGGTCTAGTAGGGGTGAAAACATGGACTCCTATGGCAACTAGAGTTTTTCCATGTTGTTCACACCTTGTGAGGTTCTCCTTGACTTTAGGCCCGAAAAGGGACGAGCCATCAAATGGGGTATTAACAAAGGAAGACTTGAAGGCTTCCACAAAGGAACATAAACGCATCCAGGAATGTCTCCAAAGAGCTATTCCTGAACCCGCTGCCTGACTCATGCCATCAGCTGCATAAGAAATTAAACAAATGGACAAGTTAACTATAGAATTAAGGGTATTGAGCTGGGATGTCACCTTATCAGGAACGCCCTCTGCTGCAGTACTCTGTAGAGTATCTCCAAGCTCTTTAAGGAGACCTCTCTAAAGTCTGGTAAAGTGTGTCAAATAGTTGAGCGATCGCATAGCAAATGTCACTGAATTGAAAATGCATTTCTCATACCTGTCCATAATCCTGGAATCTCTATTAGGAGGATGGACAGTAGAAGAATTTTCAGACATCTCTTTCTTGGTGGCCGCCGCCACCACCACCATGGCATCAACCAGCACTCCTTTGGTAAGAAACATTTTGTCCTGTGGAGAGGTAATAAACTTGTTGGGCCTCTGAGGGACAGGTTCCACAGTATCAGGAGACTCCCACGCCCTTTGAGCAACTAAATTCATGAATTCATTGAAGGGTGGAGTCACCCAGAAGGTGGAGGGTTCAGACCTAAAGGCCTTCATAAGCACCGACTCATCATCAGTAGGGTTAATGGACTGCCAGCCACCCCTCTTGTCTTAGGATTCCTAGGATATCAACAAAAGAGATATCCTCCGAGGGGGACCCTTTTGACTCCTCTAAGTCAGTGTCTGATGTGACAGACTCCTGCGGGGAGTCTAAATGCCTCCTCTTACAAAGCTTCTTCCTGGGAACCTCATAGGTGGGAGCTTCTGGTGAGGTTTCAGAAGAACATGGGTCACCCAATAGGGCTACCTGAGGCTCTGGGTCTCGACGCTTTAAGGGGACCTGTGATGCAGAGGTACAACACGGCACTTTCGAGGATGAGGAAGTAGGCCCTGATGAAGTGGGTGTCTTCAAAGACAACTCTCCTCATGGCATCAAAAGCCCCACTGCTCCGATGCTAGGAAGCAGCTGGTTCAGAAGAGGATGGCAACTTCCCCGGCAGAGAAACAGTGGGCTCCAAACCAAAAGAAGGAGCTGAGCTCATCCATGCCGAAGCTCCAAGAGGAAGGGTCAGAACCGACCCACTGGTTTGACTCCCCCCCCCCCCCTCCCTAGGAGTCGACCGGAGAGTGTTGGCTCCAAGACTCCTCGAAAGGCATCCAAGTAGTCTGAGTCAACAGAGCCAATGGCACTGGAACAGGCCTCGGCTCCGAGGGTTCCACGATCATCAGTTCTACCCCCCTCCGGCTCCGAAGATCCTGCTTGGCTCAGAAGAGGAGCAGACACAGTAGGCAAGGTTGTCTTCAGCTCCAAGACTGCCTGGGCCAGAGCCAACAATTTAGTTAATGCTGGGTTCTGGAGGAGCCTCTGCACCACTCGGTCCACATACACATTGAAGAGGCTCCTCGAAGAACGAGTTGAAGGTATAGATGAAGCCACCCACTGCAAGATTGGTGATTTCAAAACTTTGGAGACTGGCTCCAATACCAGGGACCCTCTCTGAAAAAAGTACTCAGTTCCGAGGACTGTGAAACTGCCAACCACACCTTCTCAGCCAATTTTGGAGCAGAAGACTTTGGCTCCAAAGAAGCTTTTGAAGACTTAGATCCCTTGGAAGATTTGGAAGTCTGGTCAGCCTTATCAAGAGATTCCTGAAATTCAGGTTTCAACAAACCTCTAGCCACTAGCTTTCTCCTGCATTCTAACAAGACCCTGCTGCTGAACGAATGACAAATGCAACAATCCTCCTGAAGATGGACTGCACCTAGACAGTAGTCACAATTCACATGTAAATCAGTAATGGACATTTTTTTGTCTGCACTTAGGACCCTGGCTTCTGTCTCTCTCTCTCCTTTTGATCAGCCATAATATAATGTAATGGAAATAACTATATATCTATATCTACAAAAAAACTGCCTAGACAAACACACTGGCTTGGCTAACATCACTCTCTAAGATAAACAGTTAAAGATTCAAACAGCTATAACAGTTATAAAGAACAATACTCTCACACTAAGAAGTTACAGTTATAAAGAGTTATGAACACTCTAAAAGGGGTTAGGGACTAACTAAAACACATTCAATGAAAGACCTAAGAGCAGCTGCTCTATAAACGAAGATTTTAGTCAGAAAATAATTAAAGAAAATTACTAAATACTAGTCTATGGTTAACTAGGACAAAATACACACTTTCTGAAAAATTCTTATAGAAATATATAGAATAAATTTTGAAATATGAAAATACTGGCCCGAGCTCCACACTCAACCTCAGATCTGTTGCAGCAGCAAACTAGATCTTGGATGAGGCAGAGTGCATCATGGGATAGGGACTTGGCCTTGAGGTACTTGAAAACCTCGAGCTTGTGAAAGCGGCTGACTCGGAGCCGAGGGATCAGCTCCAAACCCATTTGTAAGAACGAACGACGAGATTGAACAAATTCACATTACGTATTTCCAAATCCTCAGATTCCTACTTCAAACAAGTGCACAAAAGCAGGACATAAGTACATGCACTCCTTTACATCATACTAATCAGTGAGATACTAATAAAATACATTGCAAAGAAAGGGAGCAACAGAATAATATTTAGTAACTGTTGGCTTCAAAATTGAAATTACTATAAAGGTAGCATGAGGATTAGTATAATCAGTCAAGGCCACATACAATTACTGTGAAATTTTAATACTGAACTAATCACTCTTATGCCAAAGCATGGGCTGTGTCTTCACTGTGTTTCTGAAGTACAGCAAGTGATACTATTAGCTCTTCTTCACACATACTGTCCCCCCCTGTGTAAAGTGCTATTCTGAAAGGGTACACCACCTTTGACTGTGAAGTCACACTGTAGTTCAAACTGAGGGATAGAAACACACCTTGCCACCTCCCTACATGAGACCGTGTTTATCTGACAGTGGTAATCATTGTCCTTTGGCGACATCTAGTTTGTCCCCCTCCCCCCACCACCAAAAAAAAAAGCCAATATCTATGCACATTTTCTGTGTGCATTTTTTTTTTGCTGTTGCTTTCTGGTAAAAGACCTAATGGTCATGGTAATGTATTTTGGTATGCTGCTCAGACGCATACTTAATTGCTTATTTGTCTTTGTTTACTGGGAAAGTCCAACTGGTTAATGCCCATTTTCAGAGGAGGCCTGGGGACAAAAATCTCCATTTGCTTACATTACATTATACTAAGTTCCAGTTAAACACGGTAGTTACATTTCATAGGTTCACAGGAGGTTACCAATCTAGCGGCCGTACAGCCTTTATAAGGCTAGCCATGTTAATCCTGGGTTGCCCCAGTTGTCTGATTAGATGGACGTACTTTATCAGCACCGACTACCCCTCTCCATGACAGACATGGGTGCCACTTATTGTTCTATTTACATTTATACATAAACAGTATTTACATTTATGCATTTAGACTTTACAGAGGTGGAAGTTGCTAAAGAGAAAGCCCACGTACAACTTAGTGGATTGTACAGAAAGCAGTTATGTATAAAACTGGTTTGTCATTTCAGTGAGAGGTTGAGCTTGTTTTTTCTGTCAATCTCCTGACTGAGTGTGCTTCTCAAACAATCTGGAAATATACAGCTGATAGGTATATTTTTTGACACTTTTTAACTGTTCAGAGTTCTGTACTGTCAAGTTTTACTTGACTGAATTATATATTTGCTGGTATTGTTTTCTGATACTATAAGTGTCTTCATCTTGATTTTTTCCTAATGTACTGCTTTCTACACTTGTTTTAGTTATTTTGTTAATTTAATTGCATTTATTTAAACTGTATTTGCTTTAATATTGATACACACAAGTGTGCTAGCTTGCACTGTATTTGAATTTTTACTGCTGTTTTAGCTGCTTTCCTGTAAAAAGTTCTAAGCTTGTTTCCTGCCTTTCCTGTAACTAGTCTACTCCAGATAAAATGTTGCTGTATCCAGGACTGTTTGTAGGCTTCTGAGCCCACCCCCAACCCCACCTAAGCCTTTCTGTATTGGAGGGAATCCTTCTAGTTTATCAGTGGGAGTGTTAAGCACCAGGTAGCCTATCTACCACAAGAGGAGTGGTTTCTGGCCCAGAAATTGTTATTTATTGGCCATTTTGGCAGTTTTCCCATTCCTTTTAACTTTCTGGTTTAAAAGCCCGTGTTTGGGCTTGTTTAAGCTCTGTGCAACGGAGCCAAGCTGAGGTAAATTATTACTGGTGCCAGAAAGTCTGCTCTTCAGTTTTTCCTTAGATCTTGCTAGTTCTTTCTCTCTTGCACTTCAAATAGCCTAATCGCTTTGCACTTCAACATGTTTTTGTAGCAATTATTGTAGCACACCCAAGTGCCATCAGCACTAGTCATTCTTCATGGAAATAGCTCCAGTACTTAGTAGTTAGGAACATCCCTCCTGGCATGATTAAAGGGCAGTTCCCTGTACTTTCTTCTATAAACCTGGTGCACTTGGGCATTCTGAGGCAGTGTAGCAACTGCCTCATTGTTGCATACAACCCTCTCCTCTTACCTCCCAACACTCAGATTTGTGAGAGATGTACTTATATCACCAAACTGGAAGCTATGCACTTTCCAGCCAAAACCGGACTAGCTGGTCAAGAGGATAAGGTCAACACCTGCACCACACCACATGGAACACATAGCCCCTCCAGAACACCCACCATCACAGCTCTCACATAAAAAGACAAACCACATACCCACCTTCGTGGAGGCTCTCAAAAATTTACCCAAACAGCAGAGACCTCCTAGACAGAAATGCACTAAACCACCACAACACAGCACAAAAAGGACACATAGCTCACCTCCATGGTGTGCCCCTCAACCTAAACTTCTAAGGCTAAAAGCCTTGCCCAATACACTAATCATAGGTGATGCAATAGTGAGGCACACAGATGTCCCACTCACTAGATTGAATAAGGAGAAGGTAACATTCAGCTGTCTATCAAGTGCAAGAAACAGACACAACACACACACACTCAGGTGACTCCACAAGTACAAGTATGACTTTGTTATTGAGGGTGTGAATGCCCTCAGATGCACATCACTGGACTACATGAAGAGAGACATGGTGGAGCTCTCGGATTGTGTGGCCAAGGTAGGTATGACACTAGCCCTGAGCAGTATCCTACCATCACCCATAATGACACTGCAGTATAGACAAAAAATGATTGACTAAAAATTGGGCAAGTTTCTGGTGTCATTCTAAGGGGATCCAGTATCTGTCTGCTTGGGATGACATGACTGGCAGACCTCGATGCTTTGCAAGAGATGGCCTGCATCTGTCATCCCTGGGTTTCCGGGTACTGGCTAAGGCTCTTGCCACCCCTATAGTGGCTTTTTTAGGAGGTGTTCCAAAGACCAAATTACCACCATAACAGCTATAAATAAATACAATCTAAGGGTCATGCTGCTCAACACTACAAGTCTAAATATCAAGATGCACTCGCTCGAATCACTCCTCAAAATGGAGAACATCGACATTTGTGCTGTAACAGAGACCTAGTTTAAAGTGGCAGGAAGCACCCCAGCACTAGCAGGCTATAACTCATTCTACACCTTCCGCCTCGAAACTTGGACCGAAGCTCCAAAGGTGGTGGTGACTCCATATTCATAAAGGATATGCACACCTCCAGACTAGTAGCCCAGCAAAAAAAAACATCTGAGATACTTCAGGCACAACTAACACTGGGTAAGTTGGTGATCCAGGGCATAGCCTGCTATAGGTCCCTCAACCATGTCCTTAGACACTCTTCCTACATTCCTAAGCACCCTAGAATCTATCAAGGTCCAACACACTCTTACTAGGAGACTTCAATTACCCCTCCATCAACTGGGAAAACTACTCAAGCACCAATACACTGGCCTAAAGCTTCCTGGAATACATCAATTCCAATGCACTGGAACAGCTCATTCAGACTCCCAGTAGAGGAAGCAACATCCTTGATCTGGTTATTACTAAAATGGGCGACTGTTGTTCTACACGAATAGTCAATCCCTCCCTGGTCAGATCCGACCATAAACTAATCAACATGGAAATTCACATCTCACCCACACCCCCTGGAAAGGGAACCACCTTGAAAAACTTCTCCAAAGCTGACTTTGGACTCCTAAAAACAGAGGTGAATAACTTCACATCACCCATGCCAATGGAAAATAGCTGGATGACTGCAGAATCATACACCAATGCACTGTACGAACATGTACATAAATACATGGAACTAGCCATACCCAACAGAACCAAGACGCTCTCCTCCAAAAAAAAGGAAGCCAATCTGGTGGTCCCCTGCTATTAATAAACTCTGCAACAGAAAGAAGAAACTGTTGCAAAAAAAGGTGAAGTCCCAAGACTGAAAAAACCTCCCTTATTAGCCTCAACAAAAAGTTGAGATCCCTCATCAAATCCTCTAAAGCCAGCAATGAAGGCAGAACTCCAGAAGAGACTAAAAACAATCACAAAGCCATCTACAGCTACATCAAGAACCTCCACAGCAATACCCAGATTTGCTCAGAGTTACTGCACAATGGTACCTCCTATACTGAGCCAACAGATATTGCCAACATATTGGCTGACAGATTCAGTACCAACTTTACCCCTCTCCTCCCCACTAACAGACCAATCACAATACAATAAGAATGCCAGGCACCCAGCATTACTGCAGCACAGGTTAAAGCTGCATTTTCCAAGGCCAAGAATACAACTTCCACGGGACATGATAATATCCCTGGCTGTGTTCTACATGAACTACAAAGAGAACTGGCACCACATCTGTGTGCCCTGTTCAGTCACAGCCTCACCTCAGGCTATGTCCCTACCGAATGGCGCACTGCTACAGTCATCACTCTCCATAAAGGGGGAGTGACTACAGACCCTGTGAATTATCACCCCATTAGCCTGACGAGTCTGATATGTAAAGGTATGGAGTGCATCATCATGGATCTGATTAACAAAGATATAGGAAATCTCCAAACTATAGAACCCATGCAATTTGGCTTTGTGAAAGGGAGATCATGCCTACTCAACCTGGTTGACTTCTTTGAGTCAGTCACCAGGGCTGTGGATGAAGGTAAGGCAGTGCATACAGCCTACCTCGATCTGGCCAAGGTCTTTGATACCATTCCTTACTGAGGAATTATTGATAAATTCACCAAACTAGGCATCAACTCCTATATCAATAGGTGGGTTGCAAACTGGCAAACAGAACACAAAATGTGAAAGCAGTGGACTCCAAGTCAGACTGCCAACCAGTCACGAGTTGAGTCCCACAGGGATCAGCTTTGGGTCCTCTCCTGGTCGGCATCTACTACTCAGAAGTCCAGGCCAACACAAAGGGACTCTGACAAAGTTTGCAGACAACTGCAAGGTGGGAGCCATTATTAACTCCCCAAGTGATGCAGACATCCTACAGAAAGGCCTCACCGATACCAATGACTGGTGTTGAAACCATGGCCTTAAGCTTAACGCCAAAAATGCATCATCATCCCCTTTGATAAAAACTCAATTCCCACTAGTTACCACATTGATGGGAGCCCACTGAACACTTAAGGCATTATAAGAGATCTGGGGACGCAGGTTGACAGCAACCTCTCCGACCACCACATTGCCACTGTGATCAGAAAGTTCTTCTATGTGGCACTTCTCATTACCAAGAGTTTTGCATCCAGGAAGAAAGAAGCCATCATCTCTCTCTACTCCTCCTTCATTAGATCAATCATAGAGTATAATGCCCCATTTGACATGTACACCTCACTAGACACCTGCAACAGCTGGAGAGGCCACACAAGTACCCCACGAAGAGGACCCTAAGCATTAAACACATGTCCTACATGGACAGATTCAAAAGACTCCAGCTATTCTGTTTCATATCACCTACTTAGAGACGATCTCTGCTTGACTTACAAAGCCATGTCTGACCCAGCTCTGTTCGAAATACTACATCTAAAGAAATCCCAATCCCTCTGTACCACATGCTCCAGAGACCTCAACCTCATTGCCACAATCAACAGAACATACTGGAGGTACAGGTTCCTCACCTAGAGACTGCCCATGCTCTGGAATAGACTTTCCATACACGTCAGCCAGAGCACCTTGCTGTCCCTCCAACAGAAATCTTGATGAGTGGATGGGTAATAGAAAGTTCACCCCGGGGATCACTCCTGTGGCTCTACTTGATACAGGCACTGACAACTAACGTCGGGCGGCATGATGCCAGGGCATTTTTATGGGGTAGGCTTGTAAAGGCTCCAGGGCCATTAGCCTAGTACATATCTGTGAACCTATTTGAAGAGTAATGTCTATTGAACACAAACTCAACCTTGTGATGAGCGTGTGCTGAACCAGGATTGGTCACGATGTTGTCTATGCAGTGGTTTAAAACTATTGAGATAGTCAGAGAATTGTATTTGTGTGGCAATACTATTTCAGAGTTTAGCAACATATTGGGAGTGCAGCGAGTCTCTTGAAACATGATTTGACTTATTTGTAAATAAGAATTTATTAAAACTTTGGTCCCTTGCTGGACAGTAGGACAGTAAGTTTTCTAGTGCAGAACATTTTTCTGGATGATCAATGAGTTTGTGTGGTATAGTTAGTTATGACTGTGTTAGGTAGTTTTGTAGTTCAAGCCAGTTTAATTGCTTTATCATAAGACAATGGTGGGTCCTATGGGGGAGATTTTTGGCACATTTAGCTATTTCACTGTAGCAGGAAGCAAGTTTCTTTCACTGAGTATTGTTTACGTTTGTAAGGCTAGGAGGTTGGCTAGAGTTTTTCTTGCAGTATCTGTAAGGAATCTATTGATCCTATAAAGGGAGCCTAGTTTTTGGTATGTAGAAATTATGGTGTGCAGTACATGCTGGTCACATTTAAGCCAGTCATCTATTACCAACACCTAAAAGTTTAATGTGAGCTACAGTTACAATGGCAGTATTTTCTGACTTTATGGTAAAAGATTGCTTTTGATTTGGAAACTTTTTGAGGTAAAAAGCATTAACTTAGTTTTCTTGGAGTTGAATATGAGGTTTGATTCCTTAAGCCAGATTTCTACAGAGGAGAAACATTTTTGGGCAATGTTTGGAGCTTATTTATTGCTGAGGTCACACATATTAATGTTGAGTCATCTACATACTGAACTAAACTAGCATGATGAGTGGAGGTATGGATGTCATTAACAAATTGATTAAATAAGAGAAGACACAGGATAGAGGCCTGAGGGACACCTCTAGTAACTGGGTGAAAGGATGAGTAGGTTTGTTGCCATTTAATGGCTTGCTGTCTTCCAGATAGGTAACTAAAACAACAACAGGGAGTATTGTGAAAGTCCTATTCAGGAGGGTTGAATGAGCAGTTGCTGGTAAGAGACAATATGAAAGGCATATGACAGGTCTAAGAACATGGAGGACACAAGCAGACCATTGTTATTATGCTGGTTTATTATTTTGGTAAAATGTAGTAGAGCAGTACTGGTGCTCTGCTGGGGCCTATAGCCATGTTACGTTGCTGAGAGCAGATTATCTGAGGTTAGGTATCGCATTAGCTGCATCTGGATGCATTTCTCTAATATTTTGGAGGGGGGGACAAAATCGCTATTGGTCTGTAGTTAGTAAACTCTGCAGATGTGTTGCCTTTGTGCAGTGGTATGATGCAGAATTTTTTCCACAGTGATGGGACGTATCTTTCTGCTATGGACCTATGAATTTTTATGGACACAAGGAAGGCTATAACGTCTGTGGCCATTTTTAGGTAGTCTTATGTTAGTTGGTCTACAGCTATGGAAGCACTTTTTAGTTTAAGGAGCAACTTTCTTATGAGCAAGGCAGGTACTGGACTAAAATTGAAGAGCTAAGGGTGGTTTTGATTGGACAGGGATGAAGAGAGACGGGCATATGTACTAGGGTCTAAGATAATATTGGTTGTATAAAGTAGGAATTGAACTGTGTGGGATAGTGTCTGTCGTATTGTCTGTTTTTGGAGAGGGAGTGATGGTCTTTGCCAGGGTGGTAGTTTATTTAATGATGACCAAAAAAAAACTTGGGTTGTTTTTATGTTTGTCTTATAGGTTGGTACAGTATGTTTGCTTATCCTGTTTGACATAGGGTTTTGCAAGGTTTGCAATATGTCTAAATTATTGGAAGGCATTTTGAGTTCCATTTTTATACCAATTTTTCCAGGCTTTATCCATTTTTATTATGAGTTTTTTTGGGGCATCTTATTTAACTTGGGTTTTATATTTATTGTAAATTAGGATTAGAAAGTGTTACAGGGTATTGGGTTAGTTGTAGATATGTAGGGGTAAGGATTAAGACAGTCTGAGAGATGGTTTTAGTTGGTAAACTAGAGTGGGTGTTGCTACTGGGAGTAATACTATTGATTGTTTTTCTTCTGGGGGTACTGAAGGTATTGGATTAAGAAATATGTGGGTGGTGCAATGGAAGTATAAATGTACAGTATGATGGGTGGGCTGGAATTGGGGTAGGGTAGGGGAGCGGTGTGAGCCTGAGATTAAGCAAGGGTGAACAAAGCAGGTTTAAAACTTGTCACCGATTCTTTTTTCTCTGTCTCTTTGCCTTAACTTAAACAGCCATAAATCTTCTGAGAGAGATAAGTAAAAGGAACAAAGCAGTTTAAAAGGTCTCTGTTCTGGTATATAAAAGTTTTGATTTTGTTGGTGTAGGGCACAGTTTTAATAGGAGAATTAGTTCAACACCAGACCAATGGTTATAACAGTAAAGAATTGCACTTACTATATGAACAACTGTATAACGTAAGGAAGTTTCTATGGACTTTGAAATACAAAGTCTAAAGGCTACCCCAACCCCACAAATCAGCAAAACCATGAGAAAAAGTAAGCCAGAATCAGTAGTGCAACTCTGGAAAAATACTGGCTCAGTACCAAAAGTGGTTGCACAAAAAGAGAAATAAACTTAAGGGAGACCGTGAACTGCTAAAAACAATAAATTGCGCACAGTTAAAGAAGAAAGTTCCAATGGGACTGCTATCATCTAAGAAAATGGAGCTATTATAGTAGACAAAGTTCTTTGCTTTAGGCTGCCATAATATTTATAATTTAAATAAAAATATACCTCACAGACTGGTATTCAAACTGCCAACGTCATTGTTACATACATATCTATTTTCTTTCAGGGGTACATCTATAGAAAAATAAACGCACACTAAAGAGACAACGCAGTGCACCAAGTCAGTGTTGACTGTGCATAAATACTAGCTCAGAGCTGAAACTGGTTTAATAACGGTCTCAAGCAAGGAGAAATAAGAAAGGAATGGGAAAGACCAAGGGTGACTTGCTTGAAGGCATGCAGTTCAACTAAAGAAAGACAAGAGGACATAAAAAATGGGAGTAGCAAGTCTAGAAGTAGTAAAGAAAATATAAGAGAAAGAAATAGTTTGATTAAGAGTAGTATGGGTAAATGCCAGTGTCTGTTAGGAAATAGAGAGTAAAAACTGACCAGCAGGATGTCAGTGGGTTTACAGAACTGTAAGGCTACTACTTACAAACTAGGACACTGAACCACTTGTCTTCAGACTAGTTACTATGCAGACTAAAATACATGTAGAAGACTGGATTGCCCCTAATACTTAAAGCACAAGGGTGGAGTTGCTACATAGTTTCTCCTAAATAAATGGTAGGTGGATTGGGTGGACTCAGACTGCCTATTAGATCACCCTGCTGCATGTATGCTTTAAAGATGTTTCCAGTGAACCCTGTAACTTCCGCACCCTACTAGAGACAGAGGGAGAGAAAAAAAAATGAATCATCCCCCCAACAAACATGCATGCACATGCGCACACATGAAAAGGAAAGTGAGCCAAATATCTGAAAATTTAAATGCGTCACCTGGCTCTCTTTTACTTACTATACATTTTCCAGCTTCTAAAAGCTCACATCGAGCTAAGCTGAAACTAGAAAGAAAGATAAAACAGATTTCAGCATGCTAGTTCACAAATAGTCTGCCCTCCCAAATATAGCTACAGTGCTTTTGGTGGAAGAAAGTGAAAGAAATGGCATCCACAGTAATGGATTTTAATATCTGTGAAATCAAACTGCTTCAAGGATTATAGGAACTGCAGCAACCTAGTCACCTTAACTCACTCATAGGTTAGTACTAGGCTAATTGCCCTTGTAGGACATTTTAAGCCTAGCTAATTACCCCATGTGAGAATCAAACCCTGCACCCTAGGCATGTAAGATTAACACCATAACCATTAGACCAACCTTGGCTCTTTTTGTTGATGTAAATTTCTCAACCATGAATAAGTAAAAACCATCATAACTTAAAGAGCTGTTTCCAGTTACTTCTGAGTGGAAAGTTTCCCAAGTAACACAGAGTCCAGCTGACTGTCTCAGTAGAATTTTGATTTCTAAACCAGAAGTCAAGCACTGAAGTAGAATAAGTTCTCTCTCCAACTGCTGGGGACCTCTTTGGCTACTGTGGGCATTTCCTTTATTGCCAGTGATAAGAGGGCATGAAATCATAGACTTTTCAACCACTAAAGGTGACAATGTTTTTTTTTTATTCCCAAAAACTCCATATCACAGGAGACAGGATGCATGTAGTCACTACTTCCCTCTCTTGCTCTGCTGCACTGAGCACAGGGACATTTATATTCCCCAGAGTGGTAAATAAGTCTATCTTAAGAGTTCTATACTTGGACCAGGCATGGCCTTTGAATCTGCAAGTCCAGGATCGGTCTAGAAGTGTCATTCATATTGTCTGCTAGTTCATTAATTTCCCCTAGAAGGTGAAATTCTGAGAATGTGATGGCCTTTTCTGTGGCCTACTGCCAGATATGTACTACCTCACTACATAGGATACAGTACCCCACTGCTAGTTCATGTACCACTCCAACAAACTACTTTCTGACTGAATGAGGATATATTCCAGAAAAAATCTCTAAGGCCTTTATAACCAGAAAGGCCACTTCTAGCTCTAACCTGTTTGATCTGGAGCCCCACGCACCATGGATGGCTACACTCCCTGCACCATGTAGGAGTTGAGGCAGGCTCTCTGCACTGCAAGTGAAGTACTCATTAACAGACTCTGCAACAGGATCAGATGCAGAAATTAAAGGTTCACCAAAAGGGTTCTAGAGATAGTTCACCACTCCAGAACCTGGTGACAGAGGTGCAGTACCAAAAGCAGGTCCATAAAAACAAGACAGTACTGTAACCACTGGCAATGCACAACCCATTACAACACCTTCATCTTCAGTAATGGGAATGGTACCATGATACTGTGGCAGTACTCTAATGAAGATGATGCAGCAAAGCATGAGCATGCATTTACATCCAGACCTTACTTAATTGGCTAAAGTGATTGTTTTCTGGGATCTCTCTCAAGGCAGCTATAACTGCCACTGGGGACAGACCAATTGTGTGTCTATAATGGCAAATCTATGAGAATGAAACAGACAAGATTTTACTCAGCTTATGATCATCCACAAGGACTGCACTTAACAGAATCATTTAATGCAGGAAGGCTTCCAGAGAGTCATTAGATAGGAATACTCATATCTAACTGCCCATGTAAGGGAGAAAATGCAGAGACTTTCCTGCAAAGCTTCAACCACCATGGTCAAAACCTTAGTAAAGATTCTGGGTGTAAAATGAGTCCCACATGGAAACACTTTGTACTGAGGGTCAACAGCCTAGTAAATACCTATGAACATGTATTTGCATTAAAATACAAGGGCTAAAAACTTTATTCAAATGTATAGCTACACTTTTAAAGATCTTCAAAGATCAATAGGCTAATAAGTACGTATGAACATATGAAGTGATGCCAACCAAGAGTGAATCAGAAAAATCTCCTTGTAGTTAAATACTGACATGCTAAAAGGCATTTGCAATGTGCAGTGACACCATCCAGGTACCCTGTGGGAGTGCAGGCATGAGACTCCTGCAGATTGTCCATGCGGAGCTAAATGTACTTTTATACTAATGAGGTCAAGAATGGAATGACAACCATCCATCTCCCAAGGACCAGGACCAGCATTACATAGATATTTTTATACCCAAGCAGACTCCAGAGAATTTTTCTCAGGTAGACAGCAAATTTTGGAGGTGTGACGGGTAATTGGGAGCATATTTTCTGGGAATGCAGTAAGTTAGGGGGCTTTAAGGATTTCCTGTGGGATGTACTGTCAGAGATGCTGGCGGGCAGATTGGTGTGACAAAGGATACAATTTTTCTGAGCTATGATACAGAATCGGAATTGCCTAGACATGGCAAGGTCTTGCTGTGTCTAATTATGGTGGCTGCCAAATAAGCAATTACTAGAAAATGGAAAGCAAAATCTAAACCAACTATACTAGAAATAGTGAATATAGTCACTGAGATAAAGCAACTGGTATTGAGATCTTTAGAAAAGTGCAAGAGCAAACTACATAGGAAAACATGGGAATTGCGGGAACAATTCATACAGGGGAGGAATGAGGTTTAAAAGAAGGCAGGACTTAAATGAGCTAAGTAATGTTCGACTGAAAATGATTGGTTAGATTATAAGTGAGGTATAATTTTACAACTGGGAGTGTTTTAGTATGGTTTGTGATGTAAAATGCTTGCAACTAGGATTGTGTTGGTTTGTTTTCATTTATATAAATGCATGATTGCCTATGTCATAAGTGATGGTTTAACAAAGATGTTTTTGTTTAACAAAAAAAAAGGGCAGAAATTGAAAATTTTATGTAATGTTGCTTAGGTTATATGACATATAGCAATATATGTGAAGTATAACGTTTGTAACCGTGAACTTTTTAACACAGTTTGATTACTTTTATATAAATGTAAAATCTGCCTATGTCACAAGTGATAATTTAAAAAAGGTGTTTAAAAAAAGGACAATGGACCAGCAGATGTACACACGCACACACACCCTCTATGGGTCCTTTAAACAGAACAGTTTGTGTACCACTTAGATAGACTGATCTACCAGAGAAGGCCTTTTTTGAGGAAGGCTTGCAAACTCAAGGGCATGACAGAGACCGTGTGTGTTTAGGACCCAGTGACCCTTTGTAATGGATCAAAGCTAAGATGACTTAAGAGAACTGCCCCTTCACTGTGGGCAATATCAGACAAGAGTCAGGACTGCAATGGGGCTGCTGAATTGGACAGTCATTCTTGGGTAACTTACCTACAAGGAGGTAAGATTATGAGATGATGCAATATCGTCTGATGACGAGGAGGTATTTTCCTCTTTGACAGAAGGGATCACAAAAGGCTGAAATAGAGATGAAGGCCTATTTCCTCCTCTGGAGATCACCCTTGGCAGCCTAGCCAAACAGCACTTCCTTTTTGACAAGCATATGCAGAATCCTGTTCCTGGCAACATACATACCTGCCTGTACAACCTAGCCAATGACTAGGAACCACCACTCCACCATAGAATTAGGGAGATGATCCTGACACTCATTCCCATCTCAAATGCAGAGTGCCTGCATTGCAGTCAGGGCTTTATCCTTCTATGCCACAGATGATGACCAAAAATGAGCTAATCTTGATCTAGATTACTGTTTGTATGGCCAATTTTCCTTTTTTCTTATGTCTGGTTTCAATGATTAAAGTTATTTCAAATGGTAGTCAAGGGGATTGTTTTACTCTAAGTATCTGGAAATTACTAGGAATACAAGATCCTGCATAAGTTAAAGTTGGTTCATGAAATAAGAGTGGGCTCTGTTGGTACCTCTTAAGTCAACTTTCTTTGGTCTAGTATGGGTCTACCAACTACATGTATAAAGGGAATTTTGACTGCTTAGAATAACCAAAGAGAAGGGGACTGGGCAGTGGTCACTCACTAAAAATGTTTGGCAGAATAGGTATATTGTAGCTTTGGTAGGGAATATTGCCTATGACTAAATTCAAGCAGAGTTGTTGCCTGAAACAGAATTTGGACTGATAATATGTTTCAGTTGCTGTTGCAAACCTAATGAGTACTGAAGCAGTAGAATACAGTTTGGACTGAGTGTGCTTAAGTCAAAATCACCCAGTAGTATTTTGTTATTTTATAAACCTTTAGGGGCATGACAGTTATTAACAGAGTTCTGGTTACCACCTAGGGGAATATGTTGGGAAAAGATGATTAACCACAGGTGCATACAAGATGGAAGAAAGATCAACCTTAGCCTCACAATGGATAACTGTTAGGTGAAGTAGGTAAACGTTAAAATGCAATTTTCTTAGAATGGGGATCTGCAAGTTAATAAGCAAGATCAAACAATGTATCTACCTCCTAAAGTAACCAGTTAACATTAGTTATGATACTGAAAGAAAATAAATAAGTGCCCTATCTGCTACCCCAGGTGATATGTCAACAGGGAATATTTTATTTTGAAACATGAAAGAAGTGAATAACTGCCACTTATGGCAAAATATAAGCTTAGTTAAATAATAATTATAGGTGGGTTGAAGTATTAACTAGTTGTAGCTATAAGTCGGAAGGTGATGAGAGAAATACCTTAGCTGCCACCTAGGGCAACCTGTTATCACAGTTAGTTTCAAGATGTAAAGAGAAGGGAGAAAAGTTGCACCATCCAACAAGACCGCTCTTAGCAGAAAAATATACAATACTAAAAGTAAATAAAGAAATGTCCTATCATCTACAGCAATCTATAAACAGGAGTAGTTATATGAGGAAATGATGAGAGACATTTAAGCAGCAGCAGTTATATGATGAATGTATGAGAGAGTAGGTTTACTTACCAGGTAGGGTGAAATATTACACATAGCAACATGCTGAAAGATGACAAGAGAAGTGTTCAGCTGCATGCAAGGGCAATGGAAATATATGGTTAGTTAAAAGATGGAGGAAGATGCGAGACATACCAACTGCTACTAGGGAAAATCAGTAAGCAAGGGTGTTTATAAGGCAGAAGAAAAATGAAGGTCACATTGCTGCTAAAGAGAAAATGAGAAGGGATGGCTCTACAATTGACTACTGGAAGATGTGTATGTTAAGTACAGGAAAAAGTGTGGAAGAAGAGCTACAATACTATCTTGAATGAATGTATTTGATGGAACTTAAGCATGACAGTTTGTATTGATCAATAAATTTATTAGAGGTTGCATAGGTTTTGTGTATAATATGCTTGCCGAATCAATGTCTTTTTAAGTAGCTGAGTTGAGAAAATTAGCCCAAAAATTTAATTATGGAGAAAGACGGAATGAACAAACTATATGTGGTAAAATAATGAGCACACACAGAAAAGTACAGAAAAGTGAGTTGATACTTGAAAATGCCTTAAAAACTGCTTTGGCATTGAAAGCATCAATTAAAATGACTAAAATTTGCAAGAGAGTTGGTAGACTGATAAAAATGGGATTCCAGCTGTCTTTTAGGAGCCAGAATCTGGGACATAACTAGGGTTATTAGATCCCTCCATCCAGATAAATACAATTATTGCCTGACAGTGGTCCATATGGGGTGGATGACCTTAGGTAGTCTACCCACATGGACTGCAGAAGGATATGACTGAGCTTGCTGTGCAAGTGACTGAGACAGGAAAGACAATCATCTTGAGTGGTATTTTGTCAACACCCAGAACGAAGCAGAAACTGAAAGACAAAACAATTGGCTACATAGCCATCATTGTAGGAGGATCAGGTATGTATCAGCTTAGGAAGAGAAGGGTGACAGACCTTCCCGTTTTGCAAGAGATGGTCTGCACCAGTTTTACCAAGACTTTTCCATTCTGGCTACAGCTTTTGCTACCCCATTAGGGTCTTTTATGTATTCATTTTTTTCATTTCATTTATTTTTTCTTTGGGTTGGTCCTACTAGGCTAGTAGGCTCTTTTATGTGGTATTTAAACTACTAGAGGAAATTTGGCCAGGGTGTCAGGGAGCTTCCCTACTCATCATTGTTGTGAACGAGATCCATTTTGCAGGGGCACTTGCTGTTTCCATTTCAAGCTCAGAGGCAGCTTGGAGAACCAGGCATGCAAATGGAAAGAGGAGGAGATGAGGGAGAGATGAAACGAAATGGAAGAGAAAGCAAATATTGAGACTGCAGAATGTGTGCAGGATTCCAAGATGATGTTTCAAAGAAATCTGTTTGATGGACAAGAGTCAGCAGATGATGGAAATATAATTACACCCCTCCAGTCGGGATGATTTACTTAAAGAAACGGTGATGCAGAGTGAGCCAGAAAATGAATGAGATGTTTCCTGGGAGACATTATGGAGAAAATACAAAAGGATGATGGAGGGACAATCCTCTAGAACAGTGGACAGATGGAAAAGAAAGAGAAAGTAAAAGAAGGCAAAAGAGGAGTAGCAGAAAAGAAGGCAGAAGAAAATGAAGAACATAAGTACGTGGTAATGATTCAAAGTAAATATGACAAAGAAATGGACAGGTATAAAGTTTGGAACAATTTAATAGCTCCTTTGGGTGTAAACGCACATGGGTTAACAGCATTTATTCTTATTAACAAAGAAATATTTTGCAACATTATATGTGTTTTTTCAATGGAAATTTTTCTTGTAAAATATGAAAAAATGAAAGATTGTACACCATGGCATCTTTATGCATAAAAGCATTTAACAGGGAAACAAAAAAGAAAATTCAAGTACAATTTCAAACACAGGCAGAAATAGAGAAATACTTGACATTGCAAAGGTTTATGACATAAGGGGTTTATGGATTGCTGGCTGGGAATGTAATATTGTGTTAAAAATAAAAAGAAAAAATATATACATATACCAAGCACGATAAATGTGGTGGGGGAATAAGGGTATAGTAAAATACAGAGGGAAACCCAAAACATTCTGTGCCTGGAAAAGGACATTTGATCAGCAAGTGATGAAAAAAAAATTTATACTGTGGGGAAATCGCACAAGGTGCAAAAAATGGGAATTTAAATGCTGTAAATGTAACAAACTTGGACATTTATGTATGGATTGCAAAAATGAAAATAAGAGTAAAGAAAAAAGAGGAAAATGGACAAACAAGAAATTTTAGAAGTAATAGAAACAGAAGAAAAATTAGATGAGAAAATAAGAGGACACAGAAGAAGGTTCTGAAATAAGTGATGCGAAGACACATTGGGTAGTAGAAGGTTAAAAGACAGAAAAATAATTTTTAATGGGATGAGTACAAAGGGAATGGATGAAAAAAATATATACAGCTAATTATTGGAGGTTGGTATAATGGTTAAAGTTTGACTCACAGACACAAGGTACAGTGCTTGATTCTCACTTTTTGGAGGGAAATTGGCTAGGCTTAGAATGGCCAGTTAAGAAAGCTAAACTAGTAATTACTTATGAATTTATGAAACCATGAATCTAAGGAAAAGGGAAAATGAAAATTTTAGAGTTCTTTCTGTAAATGTGAATAGTATTAAGAATATAAGAAGAAAATGGATTTTGGAGAGGTGTAATACTTGTGTAGATGTAATTATATTAAAAGACAATATTTTTAACAAATGAAAGATTACAGAGAAACTATGATATGGAAATAATCTGGAATTTGAGAAATGGGAGATGTTATGGAAAAGCCATATTCTGTAGAAATAGTATAAAAATATCAGATGTAACTATAGCAACAATGGGAAGATTAGCCATTGTAGACTTAAAATGGAAAGAACAAGTATACAGAATTATAACAATATATGCTTAACTGTAAAGAAAGAGAAAGCTTATTTCCTCAGATTTCTGACTATGCAGTGATAAAGATGAATATTAGAATGACAGGAGATTAATTGTGATTTAAGATGCAAATGTAAAAAGACAGGAAATGATACACGAAAAATGTTAGAAGTTATAATTTTGTACTATCAAAAGGTTTAGTTATAGAAGGGGAGGTAGCTGAAACAGAATTTTCTGATCATCTTGCAATATGGCTAGAAATAAAGAAAAACAAGGAATAGATAAAAACAAGGAATAGATAAATACAGGCAATAGAATAAACAGTATAAATGAAAAAGCATGGACTGAAGGAGGAAAGAGATTAGTAATACAGTTATGGAAAGATCATATTACTATGAAAACATTTTATAAAACCTGGTCTGAATAGTGAATGATATTTAAGGGAAAATAGAAACAAAAGTTTTTTTTACAGTGGCAATATGATATGAGCAAAGTAGATAAAGAAAAATATAAAAAAATATAATGATGCATGGGAAGATTTAGAACATAATGACAGAAAGAACTTTGACAAAGAAAAAAAATATATGAAATAATTATAGTAAGGGTGGGTGTGAGTGGCACAGCCCCCCCCATACTGGGGTGTCTGGGGGGCATAGTTTGGGTATATATATTGTGTTCTAATGAGAGTCATTAATTATAGTTGTAAGTATCCATGTATATGGTTTAAAATGTATAAACTTTACTATATATATGAACTCCAGGATCGCACTACCAATGAGGAAAAGGGCATATACCTTTCAACAAAATGAGTTTCAGTGAAGCGAGCTTTCTGTCGTGTGCTCCTTCAAATGAGTTTGTCTAGTGAGCTTTCAATCATATATATATATATATATATATATATATATATATATATATATATATATAGTTTACTATCAAAATGTCAACATTCATATGGTCACGTTCATATGATCGACACATATGGTCGACACATGAATATTAGGTAATTCATTTGGTCGAAAGACAGTGCATTTGAATTTCTGTCGATATTATGCTGACAACAGGCAAGGATTTACTCTTGTCAGCAGTGTTGTGTGATCTCAGAGTTGTAATATACAAGTAGCAGGGGGTGTGGGGGTGCAGCTCGCTACAAAAACACTAGTGTTAGTTTGCAGGTGTTTGTCGACCATTTAAACTTTGACATTTTAATTTCGGTATTTTGACCATCCGATGCAATGATTTCGACCAAATGAATGTCAACCATATGAATGTTGACATTTTGATAGTAAACCTATATATATATATATATATATATATATATATATATATATATATATATATATATATATATATGGATTCACTTCAGAAGACTGAAAACCCACAATCTCAAATCCCATAAGACTGACACCCAAAATCCTGAAGCAAGCCCCTCCCTGCAAGCCTCACATCCCCTGCTACTTAAATATACCAACTCCGATGCACTTCACTCCAGTAACAGTTATGTTGTAGTATAGCAAGTTAGAGGGGAACATTACTAAGGTTACAACAGACAGTCATGAAATATGTAATGGTATGTTCACCATTTTTTTCTGTGGAGTGCGATCTTGGAGTTGATACATTTAAGTAGCAGGGGGTGGAGGGGGACTTGCCCCACTGCTCATACTTGGTGGAAAGTAATATGCTTTGTCTTGTCTATAGTCAGTGTGTTTGTATCCTGTGTGTTTTCAGTCTTTTGGGATTCAGGATTTTGATTTTTCAGGATTTTGGGTGTCAGTCTTATGGGATTCGAGATTGTGGGTTTTCAGTCTTCTGAAGTGAATCCATACAGAGACACACACACAAACATACTCAGTGGTATAAAGGGGAAGGGTTGTCTAGAATTATTAATGGAGAAATTATGGATTATATTATGAATACAAAAAAAGTGAAAGTCATGATAGGAGACCTTAATAAGGCATTTCACTGGACATTACATCTCATGAGAAATAAAGAATATAATGTAAGTGAGAAAGTTAGGAAATTATGCATGTCAGCGTATAGTAATAAAGTAAAATACTTGTAAATGGCTGGTATATCTCAAGGGTGGTGTAAGACAGAGATATCAAACAAGTTGTGCATGCTTTGCATTAGTTATGAATGTGATTTTGTGAAATAAATCAGAAAATTAAGGGAGATGAGGTATGTAACACCTGAAGGGTTAAGAATTCCAGTTCTGTTAACATATGCAGATGACATAATAATTGTAAAAAATAAAATGTAGATAAAAGAAGCAATAATTTGCATAATGTGTCTAGAAGTGATAGGGATGGCTTTAAATAAAGAGGAAAAGTAAAGGTTTAGGTGATGCAGTAAAAACGGGGTATATATTTTACAATTAATTGAGTTTTTGTATTAGGCATAAAATTCGGGAATAAAGATGTAAGCAGAAATTAATGGGGGAAAAACAATAGAAGAAATAAAACAAGCCTGTCTTTTCTGTAGAAAATATACATTATCATTTAGGAAAAAAAGAGCTTATTTTATAAATTCAGTACTGATGGGAAAAATAACATACTTAGCAAATGTATTTATGTTGCCAACAGTATTTGAAAAGGAATTATTGCAGACAAATTTTAATTTATATGCGGTTCTAGATTAAACCCAGTAAAAGCAAGAGTTTGTAAATAAAGGAGGAGCTAATTAACCCTGCGATAACTGCTGCATCATTAAATTTGTACAAACTAAAGAGGATAAATGAAAAAGATGAGAGATTAATAGTAAAATTGAATAATAAGTATGCAAGTAAATTGTGAGGTATGGTAAAAAAGAGCAAAACAAAGTGTATAAATGAAGAAATAAAATATTACCAAGAAAAATATTTTTGTTTAAAATAACTGATATAGAAAAAGAAAGGTACAGTATAAGAATCTAATGGTAAAACATTACTATGTAAAACCATGTGAAAATCTAACAGATGAAAACAATTAAATCTATAAAAACAAGAAGCAAATGGTGTAATCAGAAAGAAGAATTTTTTTTTTTTGTGGAGACTGGCAATAGATAAATTGCCAGTAAAAGGAAATATGCCATATAAAAAAATGACAGACTACGTTTACATTGTCAACAAGAAACTACTATGGAACATGTGTTTTTGAAATGTAAGAGTGTAAAAAAGTTATGGGGAAAACTATGTAAAGATTGTTTTTCAAAAATACAAAAGGTGGATAAAATAAACATGGATATGATTAAATACAGATATTATAAGAATGGAAATATGTTAAAAGAATAGATGATTTTAAGTTATATGGAATGAAAGAAATGAAATTATGTTTAATGATAAATGGATTTTAGCAATATTAAATAAACTCATAAGGTGGTCATGGAAAAATTAGTGAGTCTAATAAGGATGAAAATGTAGGATTGTAAAGAAAATGTTGAATATGTGTAAAACAATTGTAAATCTATATATTAGTACATTTGGAAATATGTTGTAAATAAGGGTTCTTTTTGTAAATAAATAAAAGACCCTTACTGTTTTTGATAAGTGCCATGGGATCTTTTTCATCTACCTGAGGCACCAACTCTAACAGATAGAACCTTGGTTTAACAACTCATTTGAAGGATGAAACACTCAGAAGTACAATGCATTCTTTATGTTGCATTGCAGTGTTAGCAATTGTTTACCTGGTATGGGAATAGAACCCACAGCTTTTTGCACCAAAGGCAAGTGTGTTAACTGCAGTGTCACTAACTGCATTTTCTAGGTAGTGTCTGATGCACATTCCAACCTAGTAAATTCTAATTCAGAATACACTGATGTAATGTATAACTGCAAAAAGGCTTCAGGTTTTGAAAGATGTTCACTCAGATGGATGTGTAAGCCATGAGTTCCTCTACATTGCATGCAACCACTATAAGAAATGGTACAACCTGGTAACTGATTTTGTCTCAGTAGTGGGGCATTAACACATTTTAGGAAAATCAATTAGACTCATTAAATTATACCAGTATGTCATGCTTCATGTAATGGTCTGACAAAGTGGTATATACAAATTTTGAAGAAATGGACAAATAAAATTAAATGTGATACAGTAAGAACAAATCCATCATGGCTCTTGTTCTGCAGAATTATCCCACAGATGACAAGTTTTATTTCCTACAGAAAATGTGTGTGCCAAGAAGATTGCAGAGAGCCATATTCAACTTGCTTTGCTAGATCTCAAAGTAGGAATCCAGAAAATAGCAGTCTGCTCAGAAGTAGGTGTTCAATAAACATACACTGCTGAAAATTTCTACACCAGCAGATGAGGTACGTGAAAAAAACAACAGTTACGGTCATAAATGGATCTCTGTCATAAAACAGTTTGTCAGAACCTGTGTCTTATTCTGTGATAACATGGTCAGTGTATGGGAGAAGGCACGTCAGTGAAACCAGAACAAGATTCACGAAACTGAACCACTCAATAAACCTGGAAAAAAGATTAATTTTCCCTGAACAGCTCAGTGGTTCCAGCATGTCTGCTACTAGGACTCATCTAATATCCTTTGGAAGCTATAATGAAAAAAAAAAGCTGTACTTATACTTGTACTGAATGAGGAGTAAAAAAAACTCTTTCCTGTACCTGTGGTAACAGAAGACAAATTCTTCAGATCTACCTATTGTACTTACTTAAGGAGCCAAGTTACTCAACTAAATACCATGTTAGATAGTTGTGAAATCTTCAGATGAAAGACAAAGAATGGTTTCTGGTTTCACTTAAGAAATGAAGTGCTTACTCAGATCATCTTAGAACACAACCACAAAACCCTGAAATGGTAAGCTAATGTCTGGTGATAAATATGTTAAAGTAAAAATGTATATATTTTCCAAACTGTATGCTACTGGACCAAATAGCTATTTTTACTAAAATGTATAGTTCTGTACAAGAAGTTATTGGTATGGAGATAGTGTATTCAGTATTAAATGGTTAAACCTAATTGTTTAAGAGTAAATATCCTGCTGTGAAGCACAACTCTCAACCTCAACTCTAAAATCAGGGACAAAGCTGAAAATTATTCAGTGATAAAGGCCACAAACCAAGGTCAATGTTTACACATTGGTTTGTTGTGCTGACTTAGAAAGCTAGCAAAACAAAAGGACTTAATTCAGGCAGTGCCTATTAATTCAGGGACACCTGTAACTGGAATGATTGTTACTGTTTTTTTTAACTGAAATTTACAGTAGTTTCTCATTACTTTAATAGGCATGGAACACAAATTTGAGCCAGAATCAAGAACACGTGAGGGGTTTTCTACAGACTTGATTAGCTTCCAAACACTTTAGTTCTGAGCTCTTAACTCATAAGTTAGATCAGGTCTATGTCAGGAAACTGTATTTCACAAGATTGCAAATTAGCTGCTAAAATGGAAGGAACAGAAAAAGTTGATGCAACTCTAACAATCAGACTGCAGAAGCAATGCTTTCTAAAAACAAAATTTGTATTTAAATTACAAACGAGTGTCTTTTCCCTCCTACACCCCAATATATATACAAACATGCAAATGTTTCAAGCACAGGCATTAAACCCCTTCTAGCTTGCCAATGTCAAAACACTTGTTCCCATAATAAATGTCCAGGCTGTTCTTAAAAGTATCTAAACTAGTACTTTGCTTTAATGTAATTTGGTAGTCTGTTCCAAGCATCAGTTACTCTGTCAGAGAACCACTTAGTACACTTCTCATTCCTATAGACTCTTCTACACATGTTATCTGATGATTCTCTAGTACGTTTTGATAACCTCAAACATTCCCAGAGGTAGTTGTCCCTAAATGCCCTATATACCTGAATAAGATCTCCTCTTAAATATCTGCAAGAGGCACTGTACAAGTTCAGATATTTTAGTCTTTTATAATAACTTAGATTAATGATGAATACTCTCACCACACCACCACCACTATGGGTAAGCTTCAGTTCTCCATATCACCCAACTTTACTAACTCAAGGTCACAAGTGCAGAAAAATAAAACCCTACAAAACACTGCACTATATTTTAACTCACAGCTCACTTCATCTCATAACATTTGAATGTGTTTAATCAGTTTCATGAAAGTATTTTAGATGAAATCAGATCTGATGAAAAAAATGACAAACTTGCATGTTTCTGCTAGCTCTGTAACATTTACAAATTTGAACCTTGCTTAACTTAGCTACTAAGACATGAAGACTAGTTCTGCCATTACTGATTGATTTTTTAATAATTTTATGGTATTTTGTACTGTTAACATTTTTGACTTGCTAATGATATTAGTTCAGTAAGATTCTGTAGATATTACCTTACCCAGATGAAATCACTAAATATCCTGACACAAACTGTTCATGAGTTAATTATTGCTGATGTGATTTCAGTAGTGGAAGCATTAGTAAAATGTAACTTAGTTATACTACAGAGAGAAGCACAGTGGTTGGAAATTACACAGACGGAAGTATGGTGACCAGTCAGCTAGCACATTGATTTAGTACAAGATTTGGTCATTTAGTATGTTTTTGTAAATCTCATTCAGGATTGTCTGGAAGCAGTGATTCATCATTTGTTAATGACATACTATTTAGCAACAGGACTCGTACAAAAACAGAGAGAAAACATGGGAAGAAATTTAATAAAATTAGAAGAAAGGACTGAAACTGACAACTTACTTTCAATGCAAAATAATGGACTTAGAAAGCAAAAACCCAAGAACGGAATGCATAGATGGAACAGATTCAATAGCAACAATATCAGGAAATGGACAAGTGATCATCATAATGAATGACTTAAATATGAATACACAATGTATACCTCCAAGGAAGGCTGACAATGTCAGGATGAGCAGGAAGAGATCAGCAAGGCAAACAGTAAGTTAATATCCCCCTATACAAACATCTGGTAGGACTCCACCTAGGGTAGTGTGTGCAGTTATGCAGACCTCATCAAGGAAATGTAGTTCAGTGAGGCAGAGAAGAAACACAGATATTGCATGGTCTGTACCAGATGTCATATAAAGACAAACTAGAATAACTTAACATGTACAGTCCTGAAACAAACCCCGGGATTCAAGAAGCTTGCGCCAGGTGCAGGCGTAGCATTAGGGTTCCAACACCAAATATGGCCGGTGAGCGATCCAGGTACGAGCTGTTTCCACGTGCACTACCTGCATACGCTACGCCCGCACAGCTCCCAGCCATTGTATGCTAATTTCCCCATTTGCAGCAGTCTAGCATGCAAATGAAGGTATTTAGCAATCCATGAAGTGGTGCAGGCCTAGTGTACGCATGCAGAAATGTAAACTGTAAAAAAAAAAAACGGTTTACATTTTTGCAAACATAAAATCGGAGCCATGACAGCTGACCAAACACACGTATTGTGTTGTTAATATATGCCAATGACTAAATATATAGCCATTGGCATAAAAAATGTACAAAATATAAAAATAACATTTAATTTTTTTCGCACTATCGCAAAGTTTAAGCGCAGGGCAGTGGCGCGCAAATGGGATCGCAAGGAAAATAGAAAAATATAGAATAAAACTGCAATGTAACACATCATGACTTCCCCATAACAGTCAATGGCAGGCATGTTACACCACACCATGGTGCAAGGGCTGCTAAGGGGCTGGTGACAGCATTTTGCACGGTAGCTAGGAATTAGTAGGCAATTCCATGCAAATGAGAGGAGTAATAGTGAATCACAGATTCCCTGCTGGTGTAAGGATACACCTCACAGTGTAGCATTATAACACCGAGATGTGCCCTTGAGATAAAAATGACATCAAGAGAGGGGTGTGTCACCTTTGCTGTAAGCACATTGGAGCATTGCTAATCTGGTTTGCCCATAGCTAAGCAAATCTGCAGGAAAGGTGTGTGTTGAACTGGCTATAGCTTTGCTTAGCTGAGAGCAGGCAAGGTAACGGAGTATACATGTGAACGGAGATTAAAACACGCTTAAACTTGGTAAATGGGTTTGCGCGGCATGCACTGGAGGTGAAATAGGAAGGATACAGGAAAAAATAAGGAAATGCTGCAACAGGGAAACTGACATACAAATGACTAATTAACACCTAGGAACCTACATTGGGCCACTGACAACAGCTAACAAGGCTGCAAGCAGCTACCTGCAGAATAGGAAAGAGTGGCTGTACTGCAAAAAAACAGTAAAGTGTCACAGCAGAACAATGCAGAATTGCATTATATCAGTTAGAAGACATTTTGCAACACATGACTGGGTAGGGAAAGTACAAAACAAGAAAGTTGGCAGGTGGATGCATGCCTGACAATGGGAGGAGATCCAGGTTTAAAAGTGAATTAAAGGGCAACAGATTAATCAAGGCAGGCAAGCTAACTCCACACTACAGGCCCCACACTTGCAGTACGCACTGTAAAACCCATAATTAAGATACCCCGTAGCTGGAATTGCTCATACACAGGTAATGACATCAGCAGCATCCATAGCACAATAGTATAAAGTGTGAAAGCACCTCTCACACACTTGTGTATTCCCATACACTCCAACATTGGTGTATACATATGGGGAACTTTAAATATGTACATGTTAGGGGCTGCCATAGCTTTGATCCACCAGCATGTGTTGGAGACTGAAGGTGGTGTGGAGGATGATGCTGACAACCACCTCAGGCACCAGAGGAGGAGAAGAGTGTTCAGACCCAGGGTAACCTAACAGGGGCTACATGATCTGGAGATAGTACAGCATTACAGGGTGGACAGGGACACCCTAGTGCAACTTGTGGAGCTGTGCCGGCCACGCCTCAGAGCCAGAACAAACAGAGGGGAACCCATCCCAGTGGATACAAAGGTATGTGTAAGCCTGAGAATACTAACCACAGGTACCTTTCAAAGGCCAACTGGAGATATTATGGGGATCTCACAGGCATCAGCATCCAGGGTACTTCACCAGTTCCTGGATGTCATGTTACCACATGCCAATGAGCATATATACTTTCCCCGAATGCAGGAGGAGTTGGCCAGCAATATGAGTCTCTTCTCTTCCATCATGTGGCAGAATACCCAGAGGTACTGGGTGCAACAGACTGCACACACATACACATCAAGTTACCACCCAGTGAGCAGGGTAGGCGCTACATAAACCACAAGGAATACCACTCCATCAACTGCCAGGTCATATGCAATGCCCAGGGCATTATCACGGATATGTGTGCTGGCAGCCCTGGAAGCTATCACAACTCCCACATCTGGCATGCCTCACAGCTGTATCAGGTATTTGCCAGGGGGGACATCCCATATGACCACCTGGTGGGGGATGCTGGCTATGCACTGGAACCGTGGATGATGACTCCCATCAGAAATGCACACACACCAATGCAAGAACGCCATAATGAGGCACACCCACAAACCAGAATCATCACAGAGCATGTGTTTGGGATGCTTAAATCATGGTTCCGTTGTCTGGACATATCTGGTGGAGCCTTGCAGTACTCTTCAGGCACGTGTGCCCACATCTTCATAGTATGTGCCATGCTACACAATATGATCCTGCGGAAACAGCTGCAGCAGGGACAGAATGGTTAAGGCCCTCACAGCCCACCACCATTACCAATGGCCCCACAGGCACAGTGGTACTCAGACCACGAACACTCTGAGCCAGCCCCAGTAGGCAGACGGAGGCATGCCCAGTATGCCCATGCCTTGGAAAGGAGGGAACGTATAGCACACACTGACAGTGTAGGCACTTAGGGACTGACACCTTTCTCCACTTGCACACACAATAAAAATGGATGGCACACACACAAGACTACTGTAAATAGTCATGTAAAGGCAGTCTACTGTGTGCATCCAACATAGGCAGCCCTCAACTATTGCACACACAAGTGCTATTGGCACAAGGTAAGTCAACACCTGAACAGTAAATTAAGCTATCAGCATGTGCTGATACTGTATGTATAGGTTCATAGATAGGTATTTGGCTAACTGCCCAAGGGCATTCATAAGCCTAGCCAAAATGTTTCAGCTTTTGCCACTCCATTGATTAACTGTCCCTCTGTGGAACAAAGCAAATGGCAGGATCCCTGGGGTGTATCTACTGTTCCCCATCCACTCTTCAAGGTTTCTCTTGAAGAGTGTTAGTGTGGGGCTCTGTATAATGTAATTAGGGATGTTGTTCCAAAGCATGGGGAGTTTTTGGGACAGGAATCTGTCCCTCCAGCATGTTCTAGTTATTGTTGTGGCAAGGTTTAGTTCACTACGTGTGGCTCACTGTGACATGAATTCCCATAAGTGGAGCATATCCATTAAGACTGAGTTGGACATGGCTTTCTTGAACAACAAAGATCATCTCTGAGTAAACGAGATGCCACTGAGTAAAGCAGGAGTTTATTCAGTTTGGCTGCATAGGACATATGCTTGAGGCCAGTAAACCTCTTGGCGAGGTACGTTTGTGGACCTTCCAGCTGTTGGAAGTGTCTTCTGAGGTGCATCCCAAATGGGTTGTTATACTCTATGATGGGACTGATGAGTGACGAGTAAAGGGGCACTATAACCTCAGTATGTCTAGATGCGAACCCTTTAGTAATTAGATGGCCTACATAGAAGGATGCCCTAACTACTTTAAAGATATGATTGTCAAAGGAGAGATCACTATCTACCTTAGTCCCCAGATCCACTATTACCTCGTCTGTATTAAGGTGGCTGCCCACTTATGTGTTAATATGTGGATGTTTAGTTTTTCCCAAATGGAATGACCATGCAGTTTGTGGCACTTAGCTTGAGGCCATGACTTTGACACCCCGTGTCAGTCTCTGAGGCCTTTTGAAGGATGTCTGTGTTAGCTGGACTGTCAATTATTGCTCCCAGTTTGCAGTCATTGCCAAACATGGTCTGCCGTAGTCCACCTGTTTGCCTGTACCTCTGAGAAGTATATGCCAAACAGTAGGGGTCCCAGGACGGAGTCCTGTGGGACACCAGTTGTGACTGGTTAAGAGTTGGACCTGGAGGCTGCTAGTCTTACCATGTGGGTTCTGTGTGTAAGCCTGTTGGCAACCCATCCTGTGATGTATGGGTTCATGTACAGGCTGGTGAGTTCATCAATAATACCAGAGTGGGGAATGGTGTCAAAAGCCTTGGCGAGGTCCAGGTAGTATGTGTGAACCACCTCTTCCCTCATCTAATGCCTTGGTGACTGTCTAAGACATCAAACAGGTTCAGTAGGCATGATCTGCACTCAACCAAGCTAACCTGGGTTGGGTCAACTGTTTGGAGGTTACCAATGTCTTTGTTAATGAGTGCCATGAGGATGCACTCCATAGATTTGCAGACCAGGCTAGTCAGGCTTATGGGGTGGTAGTTACCATGGTCAGTTGTGTTTCCACCTTGGTGGAATGGAATAACCATTGCTATGCGCCATTGTATGGACATGTAGCCTGTGTAGAGGCTGAGGTTGAAAAGTTTAATTAAGTGAAGGGTTAGTTCATCTTGTAGTGTTTGCAAGACGCAGTCTGGGACACCATCTGCCTCCATTGATGCTGTGTTTTGCCATTTGAGAGGGCTATTTCCACCTGTGTGTCTCTGATGTGTGGGATACTGTACTTTTCGGGTATTGTTGTGGGCTCTTTAGGGGGTGAAGTTTGCACTGAATGTATCTGCAAGGATGTTGGGGATATCAGTAGGTTCAGTATATTTTGTGCTATATTGCACCAGCACAGTGAAAATCTGTGTGTTACCACTTAGATCCTTGACATAGCCAAAGAAGGCTTTGTGGTTACCTTTCAAATCATTGCCTGTTTTCCTGTTGAAGTTAGCCTTGGATGATTTCATGAGGGACCTAAGTTTCTTACTAATACTGGTCATGGATGTCTGCCCTTCTTGGGATTTGCTGTTTTTCTGGACTACTGCCCTACTTCTGTTGTATAGCCTGTTTATTGCAGGGGTTCACCAGACTAGTGTCCTTGTCTTGGAGGAGCGAGTCATGGTTTACCAGTGATGGCACGATCTATACATCCTTGTAGGTGCTTATAGAGTGCATTTGTAAATCTTTCTGTATTTTGAGCAGTATTTTCCCTTAGTGTGGGGGCTGTGAAACCTCCCACCTCTGTCTTTAGTAGTGTGAAGTTAGCTGTAGGAAAGGTTTTCACCGTGGTTTCCTTGGGTGGGGGAGATGGTTGGGTGTGGAAATCATCAGTGAATAGTTTCATGGTCAGATCTAACCAGTGACTGGTTTACCTCTGCTGTGGTGCACCTGTTGCCCCTGTTGGTGATTACCACTTCTAGTATGTTTCCACCTCTGGTTAAGGAGTTTACCATCTGATACAGGGCATTTGAGGGGATAAATTCCAGGAAGCGCTGGGCCTAGAACTGAGTACTCGAGTAATTTTCCCAGTTAATGGTAGGGTAGTTGAAATCGACCAATACCACAGTGTTCAGTAGGACTGTCACATTTTCTACTATCTCCAGGTAGGTGGAGTGGTGGTCCTGGGTCATGCAGAGTGATCTGTAGCAGGCCATAGTTTGCATTACAGTTGTGACTCATGTTAGCTGCACATGGATGATCTCAGAGTTATCATGCTGCCCCCACAAACCTGGAGGTGTAGGTATCCCTGATGAATATGGGTACACCCCCCCCATGTCTGTGTCAGTCCATGTTCTGTGGCCGAAATGTGTGGTATGGGTTGTAGTCTGGTAGTGCTGGTGTGCTCTCAAGAGCCTTAAACAAGGTTTCAGTTACTGCACAGATGTTGACATTGACCATACTGAGGAGTGCTGTGAGTGCGTGCATTTTGTTATTAAAACTCCTGGTGGTGAGTAGCATAACCCTCATTGATTTTGTTATTGTGCCGTTTAAGGAGGTGGGATCCACCTGTGAGACTTGCCTAAAAAAGGCACCATGGCGAGCGCCAATAGCCTTGGCCAGTATTCGAAAGCCTAAGGCTGACACATGCAAGCCGGTATGGTATTGTTGCATGCATGTTTCCCATCTGTGCTTGTTTCTCATCTTTCCTGTAGGTAACCTACTGGTAAGCAAATAGAAAGCCTTAGACTGATACACGTCTTCTAGCTTCCAAGATAGGCTTTTGGAGTGATTAAGTATCAGTATTCTGCATGTTCTTGCTGTACTTAACTGTTTTCTGACTACATGGTGTGTTTTCACTGCATATTGTGATGTGAAAGCTCTGTTCATTCACATATTATTTCTGTGATGGCCTGCACTTTACAGGTTCACAGATAGGTAGTATGCTATCTGCCCAAGGGCATTTAGAAGCATAGCTACAAGTGTGTTGGCTTTCTCTGCACCACTTATGAAGTAACTGAGCCTCTACCAAGCATAGCCAATGAAGTTATTCCAGGCAGAGTTGCCGGAAGCTGTTGAAGACTGGGGTGGCGGTGTGTGATGGGGGCACTTAGTGATCTAAAAAGGCACATGTTAACGTGAAAAATCAACACCATTCAATTTCCCCAACAGGTCTTGCAGCTATAAAACTGGAGCCCCCCCCCCCCCAGCTGTATGGTTCTGGGACACATGATCCCAGGGGTGTATATTCTGTTACCCATTCACACATCAAAGTTTCTCACCCTGGGGGGGTGTATATTCTGTTACCCATTCACACATCAAAGTTTCTCAAAATGTGTCAGTGAGGGGCTATGCCTAATGTAGTTAGGAATTTAATTTATAGTCTCATTTCATTTATGTCTTTATTTCAAGAGTAAGTGAAGCTCAGAGGGTTTGGGTGCCTCCGCCCTTCGCTTAGCCTAGCTTACACATAGAAATCATCTAAATAGGAAATAAGCAGAAGCAACGTTAATGTCAATTGCGTAATGGTTGCAGCATTCGCATAGTATTCTGTGCATTCATGGTTCAAATCCCAATAAAGTCAGAGATGTTTATTCATGTTAAAAAGTATACCCTAACCACAGCTTGCATATTTCGGTAGTATTCTTCAGTATAATAAACATTTGAAACACCCATATAAACCCATGTGTGCCGGAGAGTAAAGTCAACAGAGATTGTAATGTTATGTAAGCACATAGTGAGATGTTACTTCACTGAAATGTATATATCCTGAGTAGTTAGCAGATGTGACAGCATTTGCACGTACAGGTTATACGTTTTTAAATTTTGTTTAACCATGTTTAACTGCTGCTTTAATGCTGCACAAACACTTTTAAACATACTTACAACTGCTTAAATTAGCCTTATTCTGGAGTAAAAAACATTTTAAAGCATCTCAGGTCTTGAACACTGGACCATGCACACCATGGTCTTTAGACTACACCTTTTACTATAGGCATTCCACAGTACTGACCACAAATGGGACAGTCACTTTGTGTACATATGTACAGTACATTGTAATGTAATGTAGTTTGTGAATCAACATATACAAGTCTACATATGTATAACTGTTAAAAATTAGTATTAAATATATGTGTGTGTATATATATATATATATATATATATATATATATATATATATATGTGTCAGTGATGTTTGCACACATATATAAATACATATATATATATATATATATATATATATATATACACACACAGTTACATCTATAGCTATATATATATATATATATATATATATATATATGTGTGTATATATATATATATATATATATATATAAACATCCATGAACACACTTCGTGACAGAAACAATCCAAAGGAATTGAAGTGTACACAAAACACATGCAGCTCTGGTATTATAACTATTAATATTAACTTAATTCACCATAGAAGGGATGGTTGTTTATGTGGAGACTGAGGTGGGGGAGTAATTAAATTATGCATCAAGGAAAGCCTGGGCTGGATGTTCAATAAGTGAACTGGAGGGGTATACATGGAGTATGGGGACAATAAAAAAAGACACAAAAAAGAATCATTCTCATCCATAATACACCCTGTCAGGTCACATTGCAACACTTAATTCCACAAACATATGAACATTAACATGTATCATACATATGTACAGCAACTGACTGTCACATTTGTTTTCAGTAGTGAGGAATGCCCGTAGTAAAATGTATATTCTAAACACCATAACATTTGTATATAACTCAGATGCCTTAGTGGTAAAGTCAGTGACTGCGGTGTTCATGGTCTTGGGTTCAAGATCTGCAAGGGCTGTTAATTTATTTTGAGGGCCAGAATAAGGACTGTTGGATGCAGGTCGATTAAGGCACTTTTAAGCAGTTGTAAGCAGTTTTGCGTGGGTTTGCGTGATGGTAAGCGGCACGTAAACATGGTTAAAATAAGCACTTCAGAGGTGCAACCTTTGCTTACCGTCGTGCAGACCATGGGCAAACTTGCTTACAACTGCTTAAATGTGCGTTAATCACACTTTCCCTACCAGTGCCTGCTCTGAGAGGTAAAATAACCACTTCCAGGATTAGAACCCGCAACCATGTACACCATCCTCAGAGTAACCTACCACTAAGCTACCTGAGATGTACCTATGCCAGTTGTGTATTCAGACAGGTTAAAACACAAAAGGGAGGATTGTGTGAAATTGGACAAACCATGTACCCAATAAAAGGTGCATGCTATATATATATATATATATATATATATATATATATATATATATATACATATATATATATAGTATATATAAGATGTACACACATATATATATATATATATATATATATATATATATATATATATATATATATAGAGAGAGAGAGAGAGATGCATAGATACATGTCGATATATAGAGATATACATATATGTAGATATATAGATAGGTTAAAAACATCCACACATCTATGGAGGTACATATAAATGTATGCAATAATATATATTATATATCTTTATATCTAATCTATATATATATATATATATATATATATATATATATATATCTATCTATCTCTATATCTATCTATATCTATATCTATATATCTATCTATATATATATATATATGTATGTATGTATATACATATATACATATATACATATATACACACACATACATACGTGTGTATACAGCATCTGAAGTGCTCAAATCTGAGTATAACATGGACCATAGCAATCGCACATTCTGCCACCCCCAAACAATATGAACATAACATATGAAGACTCCATGCCAATACACTATTACAAATATGTTCTATGGACATGAGCCAAATAGGGCTAGTCACCAACACAACTACAAAGACTGCAAATATCCATGACAGAAATACACAGACATTTTTCATTTGGCAAAACTTTATTACATTCCGATGTATTGCCAAAAGGATACAAGGACTAACCTTACCTGCATGCTATACAGGAAGCATTTAACAGTGCCTTAATGAATCAGCTTGCAATAACCATAGTATTAGTCCACTAAGGGATAGGTGTTCACATAGGGAAAGAACCCACACACACATGTAGAATATGTATAAAAGCAGTTCCTACACACCTGCATTTGCTATGTACACCCACCAACATCTCCCCCACACCCAAACATTACAACAATACATACTGTCATGCCATAACCAATTATTCACCCACTGTTCGACATCTGCTGAATCTTTGACATATCTGGACAGAGCCAGACTAACATGGCCCTATGTGAAATAGTTGCTGTTATACAATGGAACAGCTGCTGATGTTACAGGGTTTGTTTGAACTAATCCTGTTTCAGAGGGTTGAAAAGTAATTATACCAGGAATTGTTAGCAATTACTGATTATCAGCACAGTATGATACACATTTACACCAAACTAAAGATGTCTGGTGAGCACACTGTAAACCCCCTAACATTATATGCATAGCCATACAACCTTGAGCTGGTCAAACATCCTGGCCAGAATTAAACATATGCAGAAGCACTAGGTACAGATAACCCCAGCATAAGTAGCAATGTTCAGAAATATAACAGCAAGAACCGGGAAAAGCCGAAAGACAACTCCTCACATTTAGACCGAATCTTCTAGGCATTACACACAATATATTTGTGTTTGTCTCCACACAGCTGTTGCAATAGATTTCAGACAACACTTTCAGGTTGTCTTCCTCATAAGTAAGGCAAAGGGACAATGCCTAAGTGGAGTACTCAGTTATACTCCACTGTTGCCATGGTATTGGCTAATGGAGTAGCTGCACAGCTGATGTGCATGTAATTAACTACTTTGGAACACCAATTGGTGATCAGGATAGCACATGTTACTGATCTCCAACTATAAAAGGATGCCTTCTCACACATTCAAACCATCTGTATATACCTGCAGAACAGTACAAAATACCCAACAGAAGATTGAAACACAAACTGAAAAAGATTAAAATACCAGTCAATAACGCCTCCAATTACCAAGAAGGTATGTATAACATTTAGTATGTCTGTGTATGTAGTACCTGTGTAATCAATGCATATAGTGAAAATAGCGATCTTGTAGTGATGTATTATTGAGCAGTAGTAATGCTTGTAGTATTCTATGTGTGTACTACTGTAGGTCACAAGGCAAACTCCTCATACACCACAAGGGTTGATATATATGGGCTTGGAATTCACCAATTCTTTTCCAGCCACTGTCAGTGTTGGTCCAACAAGTATGTGCTATAATAGGGGATGGTATATGTTGATATACTGTAACAGTAGACATATGTATGGGTGCATTAGTGAGATGAACATGTCAAAGGTGGGCTTACTGTGCAAATATGATTTGCATTGTGAGATATTGTGCCAATAACTGTGTAACTACAGTATTCTAGGCAGATCTGTATTCCATTTTACATAGCATTTCTGTTATGTTATGCAGACAGTAGTTATGTCTGCTGGCAAGTACAACACTCAATAACAGGATACATATGAATGGTGTTCATCTGACAGTTTAGCAGCATGATAGCAAAGAAAACTGGAAGAGCTAGGTAACTATTCATGCACATAAGACATGTAATATCCATCTCTCTAGTATCGTTTGCAAGCAATAACAGCTGGGCATGTGTACATGTTATGGGCATGTGTAGTGACCCTTGTTACAGGGCTGGGCCAAATGGCTATGTGCACACCTACATAGAGTGGATATTGAGAGTGGAGACACACTGGTTGAACTTTCAGGTTTGTGTAGCCTAACCTCTCACTGCCAACCTAACAGTTGTTTACAAATACTTTATGTTAAGGTTGTGCACAGTACTGGTAATGAAACAAGTTGCATATCATCTTTAATTCCAGTGTAACATCTGCAGTAGGAATATAAGATGTAGGAGATTGCTGCCCATGTGTAATAGCTGACCATGTGTAATAGCTGCTTCATAGGTGATGGCTTACACTATCTGATTATATCCTGATCATGTTGATAGTGGCAGCAGAGTCTATTGATACTGGACTCTGTTTGGGGAGTGGGTGTCCATGCCCAACAGAGCTCATGGTTCTGGTGGATATGAGAGTATATACCCAGAAAAGGATACAGACCTGTTGACACTTGCATCATCTGTAATCGACTATCAGGATGTGATGTGCTCCTCAGATGAGGATTGCTGCTAAAGGTAGCTACAATGTTTATGTAATAGCCAGTGTTGTCACATCCATAACACAAATATTTACTTGTGAGCATCACTGTCTAAAACATCTTCATAAGCACTAAGTAAAGTAAATACAGTACTTGGTACTTGTAGTACTGAATTCTCATACAGGCATGTCCACTAGTCAGCTACTAGTGTTTACTAATGTCAGCTTTGTGTATGTGGCCATCCTGGGGGAATGTAATCTCTATGCCAAGTACACTCCCAAACCCACCTAACACCACACCTCATACATTGTCTGGGATGCAGCTACAGGGGTAAGCTGGAAGGCAGTCCAGTCTACAGCCATGACTGGACTGCACAGTCATGAGGTGTAGGTTAACACATGCATCTCATCACCACAACCAACACATACCCTTATCAGAACACGGTAAGGACACCCACACATACCACCAGAAATCACACACATTCACAGAGGTTTCTAAGTATCTGGCCAAGCAAGAGACCTCCCAAGCTGGAATAGACAGACAACAAAATGCACAAACTGTATGACATAGTTTGTCAAATTGCACCACACTTCAGAACATTTGGCCAGAAACATGCCCAACAATAGTCATTTGTGAATGCAAACTCTAGCACTATGTTACACAACAAGCTATACAAGGGAAAACATACTGTCAGCTGCCTATCTGCCATGATTAGCCACATACTTAAACACTCAGACCACCTTTTGAACTATACACATGGTTCTGGCATATTCCATGTTGTTGTGCAGGACCTGTGATGCAATAGCCTGGACTGCATGGAACACATGTAAGAACTGTCAAGTCTTGTAGCCCATACAGGTATGTCCCAAGGCCTGGGTAGCATTCTGCCATTTGCCAGAATGATACTGCAGTGCAGGGACAAAAGGATTGTATTCCACAATTGTCTAATGTACTGTTATAATTCAAAGGGTAGCCACTATCTATCTGCCTGGGATAACATGGTTGACAAACCATGATGCTTTGCCAGACAGGGCATGCACCTGTCACTGCTGGGAATCTGGATACTGGATAGGGCTCATGCTTCCCCTATAGTGCCTTCATCATGCAAAGTTCAAGTGAAAGTCCACAGCTGTAACAGGAACAGCCAAGCAATAATCTGCGGGTCTCGCTACTCAACGATACATTTCAGAAACACAATATGGACTCACTTACATCAATCCTTAACATGGAGAACATATCTGTGCAGTGACTGAGATATGGTTCAACGATCCGGAGAGCACCCCTGCATGATGTTATAACAAAAACCTCACCTTTTTGCCATTATCCTTTATTGGAACACACAGGCCACAGCTGTGTCCATATTCCTGAAGGATATGTACACCCCCACGCTAGTTGCGCTTCCATAACTTCAGATGCATTATACTGAGCAACTACCTTTGTGCCAAAGTGGAATCCAAATTGCATCTTGCGACATATCACCCACCATGCCTTAGAATTCCCAGCTGTCATTGTGCTGTAATGGGGAATATTAGGTTTGAGACAGCAAACCATAATAATGGCTACTCTCAACTATCCCATTATGAACTGGGAAGACTCCTCATGAACCAACACCTGTGCTCAATGCATGTTGGATTTCATTAACCCCAATGACCTGGATCACCATAGTCACACAAACAGGGCTAACAGTATGCTACACAGTCAGTCTCCAAAGCCAATGTTATGCTTCTTAAGAGCAAAGTGGTGAATGTCATGGCAGCCATGCAGATGGACAATGCATGTGCAAATGCTAAATCCTAAACAAATGCACTTTAAGCACTCACACAAGTGCAGTGATTGTGCCATTGAAACAGAACCAAGATTCAACCAAACACAAACAGGAAGGCAAACTGGTGGTACCCTGCCTTAAATTGTACCATAGAAGATAGTAACTGTTGCAAGAGTGAACACACGAGTGAAGGGGATCCCTGGTCAGCCTCAGTAAGATGCAGATACACCATATAAAACCACACAAAGCTACTGTGAAACTAAGCCACATACTATGAGGCCAACCACAGAGCATTCTATAGCTGTGTCATGAATCATAATGGCAACAACATCTGTTGTGCTTCACAGCACTATGGCATGAGAAGTACTGCACCTACAGAAATAGCACTTGCTCATCCAGATAGGGTGTTGGACAACCTAAACCCACTCTCACCTCCCCCACAACAGGTACACATTTATATATCCATGTACACTACAGAGCCCCTGTAATAACAACTATGCAGGTACAAGCTGCACTCTAAAGCTATACATACAGCTTGCATGGGACCTGCCAACATCCCAGTGTGTATGTTACACACGCCAGAACAATTTGCTCTCCACATACACATCATGTTCAATCATATCTTCATGTCAGGCTGTGTACACACTGAATGGTGCACAGCAACAATTATCACACCCCATAAAGGAGGGGACACCACTGATAATGGGAAATAGCGCACTACTACTACCCTGCTGAGTCTGGTCTGTAAGGCCATGAACCTTGATCAACTTATTTGATGTATTCAGTACAGATGCAGATGACAGTAAGGTTGATTCACACATCATATCATGACTTTGCCAGGTCTTAAGACACCATCACCCATACTGTGTTCCGCTACACTCAGTAAACTAGGTGTATAGTCCTATGTCACAGGACTGGTTGGCAACTGGACTGCTGGCAGAACCAACACTACAAAAGGTGTCTGACTAATACATGCACATCAAACCAGTGCCGGCTACAGTAATACAGGGTCCATTCCTGGTACTCCCCCTCTTTGTTCTCTATACCACACTAACACAGAAGGCATCTGCCTATTGAAGTTTGCAAATGACTGAGCTAGGAGCAATAGCTGACTCAATGAGTGCTGTGGGCAACATACAGAAGGGCCCTTGTAGGTCAGATGTGTGGTGTATGACGCATGGCCACAATTTGACAGCTAAATATTGCATTGTCATCTCCTATGTTAAAAACCATGTACCCATGAACTACCACTTAGGCAGCGGTCAACATAATGGAAACTGTGTATGGGATGCAGCTGGACAGTAGTCTTTCCTTTGATAGTCACTTCACTACACCAGTCAGGTAGTCATAAGTGGCACCCCTAATCATGACAGGGTGCCATCCATGGATATAGAGATCATTGTTCAGCCATACTCAACACTCAAGTGACCCATATTAGATCACATATTTCTTTAAGGGTTATTGGCCATGTTCATGTGGCCTACACTGGCCTTCCTAAACCCTAGCTCCACTATGTAGCATGATGCCTACCCTGAACAAAGCCATGTACAACCCAGGGATGTTGGACATGCTACACTTACACATCCTGATTTCAAATAAACACACACTTCATGAACATCCGCCTTTCTTCTACAAGGATCATAACATGCCTGACAGATCCCTGTCCCATACATCCACTTTCTTCCACAAGGTATCTAACATGTGACATGGCATAACATAAC
>NC_056747.1:466630846-466743346 GCF_019279795.1 Protopterus annectens
TGCAGAACAAGCAGAACACATGCATATATGGGTAAACAGTAGCCATTACAAAAACATGCAGGTTTCATTTATGGCAACAGGCCACCAATATGGGAGTATTTTAACAGGGCACATGCATAGAAACAGATGTGAATATTTATATACCAATAGGACATATGTCTCAACAAAGGTTAGGAGTGTAGACATACCAAATGAGTTATGCAAATTAGTTATTTTTGCACAAATGGTAGGGGTGAGAGAGTTCAATTAACAACTAATAAATTATTGTAGTTTTCACAACATTCATAGTCACTGCAGAGGTCTGTCCCTTACATGTATTATTACACTACCCAATGACGTTATATTGTACAATGGTATGTTTGTAGAATAGTATGTACTTGACCAGTGTCTTACGTACAGGCTTGACAAGATGCAGGTGTTAATGTAACATGTTTTGAGACTGCTGTCATACACTTTGGGTGAGATGCTGGGTTGACAGGTATGTTTGCACGTATATTCTCTATGTACAAGTCTGACTATCAATTATATGTCATTAACAGCTGCCTATATTTCTTGGATCATCACACTAATTTGTCAGGAGAACAGGGCAAAAGGCAGGTGATGTGGGCCATTTATCAGGACATACTGGGCAGATTGGAACAGTTGAGGGGTATGAATATGCATACCACTTTCCATTTGAGCATTCTAGCAAAATCTGCACAGTTGTTAAGCGTATATATGCATACAGCTTTCTCTCTGAACATTCTAACAAACTGTGTGCAGTTGTGTGGAATGATTATGCATATAACTTACTAGCGCTCCTGAGATTCAAAGCCCTGCTGTGTGTGACAAAAGCATTAAAGTTAAGAACACTGTGCACTATGCTATCAGGCAATTGTTGTGAGGCTTTGCAATGTATTTTGTCTAATATGACCGACCTGTTTGCACTTCCAACATTGTTATACAGCACTTCATACACATTTTATCTGTATACCATAGTGTGGGTAACACTGCTTGCTAGAACAGTACTATTTAATAACTGTAACAATACAACAAAATATGACTGCAGAGTAAACAGAAGCAATGCAGGGGTTACACCTTTATTTGCAGCATATTACACAATTCTGTATACTGGTACAACACTTTCTGAGGCTCTTACATTTATTTGTTATGACAGTACATGCAGGCTATTTACTAACCTGCCTCGTGATGCATCCTTTGCAGCCTAGCATCATAGGCTTGCTGGTTCACAGCACGCTCATCTGCAGCTGTCAGAGAAGTACAGTGATATTTAGCCATACCTAACCATAGTATACACAAGCTAGGCAATTATTAACTACATAGTGGAAGGAGTACTTACTCAGTTCTGGGACATTCTGCATCTGCCTTGCTTCCTGGATCCACTGTTCCAGGACATCCCCCCCTCCACCGCTTCATTTCTGCATGGTGGTGCCTGACCTGCTCACCAGTCTGGGGGATGCCTGTAGCACTAGTGAGGTCAGGGGCAAGACTGTCCCAGGCCTCCGTTTTGTACCGAGTCCTGGTACTGGCCCTGCAGTAGTCTCATGTCATGGTGCTCTACCCGGAGCCATACCATGAATTTGGACTCCTGGATGCCCCAGCTCTGCGCTCTAAAGTGAGTGCCTTCTCCCACTCCAGCCATTCTGCCTGCAGGGGGATGCTACAACCAGTTATGCACCGTATTCCCGCCTATTCAGTTTAAGTAGGACCGGATACTTGCACTTTTCGGTAATTGGCTGGTTTTAAAAAGGCTAAGCTATAGGCACGCCTGCTTACTTCAGGTTGGCACTGCTTAAAGAGGTGTACCTGTGCGCATATTGTATTGGCTTCCCTACACATTGCTTACAATTACTTAGTTGAGCTGTGCTACGGTTATAGCATTGCTTATTGGTTATCTAGCATTATATTTACCTTTTGTCAACAATGTCTTATTCATTACAAGTTATATATGTGTCTGGTATCTATGATTCATGTGTACATACACTGTATGGGATGTCCTGGGGACTTCAAAACATTATTACAGCAACACCTCACCTATGTTTATTGCAGTACTCCAATTCACATATTTATGGTCTGTGGCTGGTTATAGAACATTACACTGTACATAGATTCATTTCATGTTTGATTCGATTTCCCTGTGGTGAGGATTAGTTTGCGGATACCTCCTTTATATGTATTGCTATCATAGCATAGTGGGTTAACTACTGTGATGTACAGGGTCCTGAGTTCTAGCCTTGCAGAGGCCGTTTATTTTGTTGCTGGCCAGAACACGAGCTGTTGGGTACAGAGTGATTAAGGCACTTTAAAGCAGTTGTGAGCGGGTTTGCACGGAGCTAAGCAATGCTAATCTCCAGTTACAGTTTCTTACATTCAGTTAGCCTCTACATTGCTTCATCAGTGTGGTACTCGCATACCGTCAGCCAAACAGGCTTACATCCACTTGCTCCTGCATACACATGCGCAACGGCGTGCAATTTGTTCACATCTGTCAACCGGGACAGTCGGAATGTATGCTTGTCCATTGTCACCAGTGGCCCGGGGTGTAGAGCTCTACATTGACCCCAGCTACATATCCCAATTAATACTGGGGTGTTCACATTCATAATGGGTAATAGATATAACATAGCTACATCCCCCATTAATCATGCTTAGATTACGTTGAACCATCGGTATCATCCATGCTTAGGTCAGGTTTACATGTCAGATATAACTGTTGACAATGGTCGGTTTAAGGTGAGGTAGGATTCCTGTTTCACAAGTCTGGGTAGGTTACATGCAGGTATTCGGGGTAGGTGTAGTTATTCCATATCTGTGTGGTACAGTAGAGGCAAATAGCAAAGGAGTAGACAGGTAGGTAGTGGTTGTGACACTGTAACTGTATAGTAGCCCATAAGTATAATTGGATGGGGAGCAATAGGAAAGGTATGTCAGATGTTGGGATTTGTATGCGAGGCAGGACAACAGGTGTCAGTATCACTAGTTGATGTAGTGGTATGCAGTGTAAGGTAGGGGGGTTGCAAGGTGGTGAGCCTGTGCTGCTCCAGGTGTGCTTGTGGTGTTCCTTCATGTGTTAGTTACATGTGTCCTGTGGGACAACTGTGATACATATGGGTAGGGGTTCCAGATACTGGCAATTTAGTGGGGGAAGAGGGTTCATAGGTTCATACTAGGCTATCTGCCCGAGGGCATTTACAAGCCTAGCCCATCGTTTTGTGGCTTACGCCACCCCTTTAGTATGGGGAACTATACCCATTATTTTGCTGTGCCTCTGTCAAGCAGTGACACTGAGGTAATCCCTGGGGTATATCTGCGATCTCCCATCCATTGGTCAAGATTTCTCTTGAACAAGGCCAGCGAGGTGCTCTGCCTCACATATACCGGGATTTTGTTCCACAGCATAGGGAGTCTTTGGGTGATGAATCTATCCCTCCAGCATGTCCTATTAATAGCCGTGTCGAGGTTTAAGTCTCCCGCCCTTGTGGCTCTGATGGATCTAGATTTTTTGAGGTGAAGCATATTCATCAAATCTGGGTTTGACATGGCCTTGTATGTTAGGTAAAGGTCACCTCTGAGCAAGCGGTAAGCAAATGAATAGAGCTGGAGTTCTTTCAGTCGGGCAGCATAGGACAGATTTTTGAGACCCTTTATCCTTTTGGTGAGGAACTTTTGTGGCCTCTCCAGCTGCTGCAAGTGTCGGGTCAGATACATTCCGAATGGGGCATTGTACTCAATCATTGGTCTGATGAGTGATGAGTAAAGGGAGACTATGACCTCCCTTGATCTAGATGAGAATCCCTTCATGATAAGGTGGGCAGTGTAGAAGGTCTTCCTAACTACTTTAGCTACATGGGTGTCGAATGACAGACTACTATCAACCTGGGTCCCCAGGTCCCTGATAACTTCTTCTGTGCTCAGTGGATTGCCACCTATTTGGTAGCTAGGGGTAACCTTGTTTTTCCCGAAGGGTATGACTATGCATTTTTTGGCATTTAACTTTAGGCCATGGCTCTGGCACCAGTTATCCGTTTCTGTGAGACCCTTCTGAAGGATATCTGTGTCAGATGTGTTTTCTACTATGGCCAGTTTGCAGTCATCTGCAAACTTTGTCAGCCATAACCCTCCTGTGTTTGCTTGTACTTCGGAAAAGTAGATGCCAAACAAGAGTGGGCCCAGGACTGAGCCCTGTGGGACACCACTTGTGACAGGCTTTGAGTCTGACATGGCGCCAGCAACTCTGACCCTGTGGGTTCTGTCACTCAGCCAGTTTGCAACCCATCTTGTGATGTATGGGTTAACATTTAAGCTGATGAGTTTTTCAATGATACCCGAGTGGGGTATTGTATTGAAGGCCTTCGCCAGATCGAGGTAGGCTGTATGGACTGCCTTTCCTCATCAATGGCTTTGGTGACTGTTTGAAAAAAGTCAACCAAGTTTAAAAGGCATGATCTGCCTTTGACAAAGCCAAACTGGGTTGGATCCAAAGTCTGCAAATTCCCTATGTCTTTATTTATGAGGTCCATTATGATCCTCTCCATGGCTTTGCAGATAAGGCTTGTCAAGCTAATGGGCGGTAATTTCCAGGGTCGGTGGAGGCACCGCCTTTGTGAAGTGGGACCACAGTTGCAGTGCGCCACTCCTGGATGCGTATCCAGAGGTAAGACTTTGATTAAACAGCTGTCCTAGCTGTGGGTTTAATTCCTCATTGAGTTCGTGGAGCACACAGCCGGGGACACCATCAGGTCCCATGGATGCTGTGTTTTGCTTTGGAGAGAGCAGTTCTCACTTGGGCGTTGGAGATGTTTGGGGGCTGCAATCGTTTGGTATAGATATCTCTCCTTTTGGGGGGGGAGAAGTTTGCACTGAACCTGTCAGCCAGTATGTTGGCAATGTCTGTAGGATCAGTAATCTTCACATCATTTTGAACTAGTTCTGAGCGTATCTGGGAGTTTCCTCCCAGGTTTCTAACATAGCTAAAGAAGGCCTTATGATTGTCTTTTGAGTCTTTAGCTATTTTTCTCTCAAAATTTGCTTTGGATGATTTTATGAGAGCTCTTAGTTTTTTTACTTATAGTGATCAAGGGTGTCTTACCTTTTTAAGGATTTTGCTCTATCTTGTAGTAGCTTCCTCCTTTTGTTGTAGAGTTTGTTTATGGCTGGGGTCCACCAGACTGGACGCTTGCCTTTGGTACAAAGAGTCTTTGTTTTGCTTGGGATTGCCTTATCCATGCAGTCCTGCAGGTGCTGGTAGAAGGCATTTGTAAGTGATTCAGCGGCTTGAGTACTGTTTTCCGCCAGCTCGGGGCCTTAAAGGAGACCACACTAGTCTTTAGAAGTGTGAAGTCGGCTTTTGAGAAGTTCTTTACTGTGGTCTTTTTATTTCAGGTGGGGTGGGATGAGGACCTCCAGCAAGATTAGTTTGTGATCTGATCTCACCAGTGAGGGGTATACTTCCGGTGTTGAACATTGTGCTCCCATGTTCGTGATGATGAGATCAAGTATGTTATCTCCTCTTGTGGGGATGGTGACTAGTTGTTCCATGGCATTTGAGTTTATGAATTCCAGGAACTTTTGGGCTAGGGTGTTTGGGCTTGAGTAGTGTTCCCAGTCTATATTAGGGTAATTGAAGTCACCTAGTATGATGGTGTTTGGTGATACATTTATCCTCTAGTGTTTTCAGGAAGGCCATGTGAGGTTCCTGAGTTTGTGAGGGTGGCCTGTAACATGCTACAATTTGCAGAGCAGTCTTGCCTATGGTTAATTGCACCTGGATGGTCTCCGATGCATCGTGCATTGCCACCAGTCTTGAGGTGTGGGTGTCCTTGATGAATATGGATACCCCCCCCTCCTTTCTTGGTATTGTCCGGATTTTGGGGCCGGAACGCATGATATGAGGTAAAACCTGATAGTGCTGGGGTGCTCTCAGGAGCCTTGAACCAGGTTTCTGTCACAGCACAGACATCGATGTTCTCCATACTGAGAAGGGCCTCGAGTGCGTGCATTTTGAGATTTAGACTTCTGGCATTGAGCAGCATTACCCTTAGTTTCTTTCCTTTTTTGTGTTCTAGGGTGGTAGGTTTAGAATTTGAGCCTTGCCTAAAAAAGGCACTATGGGGGTGGCAAGAGCCTTTGCCAATATACGGAATCCCAGGGTGACAGGTGCAAGCCGTCCCTTGAGCAGCGTGGCTTGTCCAGCATGTCATCCCAGGCAGACAGACACTGGATCCCCTTTGAATGACACCAGTGTTTAAGCCAATTGTTAAAGCTGATCATCTTATCTCTGTATTGTGGCATCATTCTTGGTGAAGGTAGGATACTGCTCAAGGTCAGGGTCATACCTGCCTGGGCTACATAATCAGAGAGCTCCTCAATGTCTCTTTTCATGTAGTCCAAGGAGGTACGTCTCAGGTCGTTTACACCAGCGTGGACAATGACTGAGTCATATTTGTACCTGCTGTTGAGAGGCCTGAGTGCTTGCGTTATGTGGCGGATTCTAGCGCCCGACAGGCAGCTTACTGTGACCTTCTCCTTACTCAGTCTGGTGAGCGGGACGTCAGTGTGTCTGACTATGGAGTCACCAATGACTAGTGTGTCTGGCATTGTGTTTGGCCTTAAGGGCTGTGACTGTTTGACACTCTGACTGTGAGGTCTATGTGTTGCAGGTGTTGTGTTCTGAGGTGCTGGTTGTTTGGGTGTCTGCTTTGGTGGCCTCTGCTGTTTTGGTAGATTTTTGATCAGAGCCTCCGAGTATGTCTTTGTGTGTTTATGTGTATGATTTGAGGTTGTGATGGTACTATGTGAGACTGGGTCTATAGTGTGTGTGGTAACCTTCTCCTCCTGACTGGTCTTGCCAGTCCTATGTTGAGAGAGCTCAGCCTCCAGTTTGGCCGTATAGTTGCATCTCTCACATGTATTTGTGTTTTGTGGGAGGAGGAGAGGGTTGTCTGTGTACATGAGGCAATTGTAACATTGCCTCAATATTCCCAGGTTCACCAGCTGAGCAGGAGAGGACACTAGCAACTGATCCCTCGACATGCTAGAAGGAATAGACAAAAAAAACTTTACAAAAGATTCCGGGGGACGTGGGTGACCGAGAAATGGGGGGTTGCCTTTTTGGGGTACTATCTATGACAAGAGTACCATATCAAGGTAATAAGTACTGTAGGAGCAAGTGCTAGGTTTAACAGATAGAGAATAGTCTACTTGGAGTCAAGTAGAGATGATCTTTTTAGTTATAGGTTACGCTGATTAGAGCAGTAGTATAGTTCGAGGAAGGTAGTTTTAAGGGAAAATTTGAAGAGTGGACTTTAGGTAGCCCGAATAGTTTAAACCTGATTAACCGGCGCTGCCCTAGTGTGCAACAGTGGCAACTCTGCGCTAATTCGCGCTAAAACGCGTACCTGTAGACATCAATTGAAATGGAACAGGGGCTGATGGGTACATGGTGTGCATGGGGCACAAAAGGGGTGTTAGTAGGAGGATTATCCAGGGATGTGCAGGATGGCTGCAGGGAAGGTCCACAGCTGGCCATGTTGTCTACGACAGCAGCTGTGCATATGCATTGCATTTGGTGTTTGCCTCAGACACTCACACCCCTGGGTGGGGGTGAGGACTACAATAATACCTTGTGATGTCTATTACATCGGCTTACATGCCTACAGTGGGGTGTTGCGACCATGTGTTCATAGGTGTTGTGTAGTGGGTTATGCAATGACACATATGGTTATACCATACTTAGCCATGTAAACTGGACTGTGCAGAAGTGGGACCCATATCGGAAATGGCTGCCCATTAGGCGTAAGCATGCCTGTCGACTGTACAGAATCCTCACAGCCTGTCCAGAGTTTGCTTCATATTATTGGTGTGTTCCTCTTACAATCTGCACCTGTCTGGCAAATACCTGGGAACTGACACCATTAAATACAGACAGGTAATTGGGTTTAGGACCCCACATCCTTCAGCCGAGTTATGCTAATACATAACCTATTGCTCTATCAGCTTTCTAAGATTGTAAGTGGAATATGTGCTTTCTGTCCCTATTTTTCCCCCAACGGTTTATGTTCTGTCCAGTGGTTTTACTCTTAGGGGTTGAGAGGTATGGGAGTAAGCTCTGCCCATTTTGCAATATTACTTACATCCCCGGGGCGGTCCTAATACAACTGCGCCAGCCAACACCTGCATGCCTAGGCCCATAATTGCATACCCATAGTTCCCCCACCTGCCCCTCCTCTACAGCACTCATCCTTACTGTGGGTGCAGGTGGGGTCTAACTACACACTGTCGACTCTCCATGCGTCAGGACCCATGTCTTACGTTTTGTTGACCCATGGGTCATCAGGCTTGCACAACCTACTGGTCTGTGTACATATACAGCCTGGTTGGATGAATCATTACAGGGACATACTCCGATGATCATAAATTTTTGGGGTGTCCCACAAGGGACATTGATGTCTGTTTCAAGATTAGACTTGTCAGATCTCTCCCACTGGTAGTATCCTACCTGTGGTCTGGGAAGCAGTGGTATGTTTACTTGTATCGTGTGTTTGTATGTTTCACCTGTCTAGGTGGGAGTGGTTGATGCTACGTGTTACACGTTTGTTGACTAGACCCCTCAACCCCATTTGCACAGCCTGTGAACATATGTAATTCGTAACTGCTGTATCATATCTTAGCTATTTACATGTGTATATTTACACACACACACACACATATATATATATATATATATATATATATATGTATATATATATATATCTACATTACTACATACAGATATATCTGTATATGTATGCATACATGTATATATTGCTATGTATATCTAACATATGGGTGTATGGGTGTCTGCATATGTATATATCTATATGTGGGTATGTATATGTATTCTGTCTCTGTAGGTATACATGTGTACTACAGAGAGGGAGAGGTATATCTCCATGTAGCTATGGGTAGATATACACATACATTCCTCTACATATCTGGCTATTCCGTTCTTTGCCATGTAGATTAGACTTTGCTGCAGTGGGACTCATAGCAGGTGTGGCTGCTCGTTGGGTGACGCCTCTGCCCAATGAACACTTTTGCTCACATCCCTGGGGCTGTCTGTATAGACCCACATTAGCCAACACCTGCACACCTTGACCCATAACTAGCTGCCCATAGTTCCCCCACCCGCCCCTCCTCTACAGCACCCATCCTTACTCTGGGTGCAGGTCGGGTCTGAACACACCACTACACGCTGCCCACTCTCCACTTCACGGGACCCATGTCGTACATTGTCACGACCCATGGGTCATCAGGCTTTTCGACCCTTGTATTCTGGGTATGTACACATCCCGGCCAGAATGGTAGTCATATCAGCTTCCTTTGGTTATGTGTCAATTTTTGGGCTCCTGTCTGTGTTCCAAGATTAGATTTCATGGGTGCACTCTGTATCCCCCCCCCCCCGGTTGTATCCTGCTTGTGGTCTGGGCAGCACCGGACTATTTACATTGTTTGTGGGTTTGTGTGTATGTTTCCTCTGTCCGGGGGGGGGGGGGGGTCATGCTACGTGTTACATGTTTCTTGCTTGGGCCCTCACTTCCATTGGCATAGCCTGTGAACATATGTTATTCTTGTGTGCGGTTTCCTATCATAGCTGTATATCTGTGTATATCTACGCACACACACACACACACACATATATATATATATATATATATATATACATATACATACACATGTCTGCAACCATATATATATATATATATATATATATATATATATATGTATCTGTAACCTCTGGTTACAGTTTCTTACACTCAGTTAGCTTCTACTTTGCTTAATCAGTTTAGGCAATGCATACCCCTACGCAAACGCACTTAAACACGCTTACTGGTGTTGGTAGTTTTAACCTCATGCCATTGCCTAAAGAAACGCACTATGGGGGTGGCAAGAACCTTTGCTAGGAGTCTGAAGCCCAAGGGCACAGATGCAGGCCATCTCTGGCAAAGTGCTGTGGTTTGTCAATCATGTCTTCCCAGGCTGTCAGGTACAGTATCCCCTTGGAATGACACCAGAACCCAAGCCAATTGTTAAAGTCAATCATTTTTGTGTTGAGGCATCATTCAGGGTGATGGTAGAATGTTGCTTAAGGATAGAAACATACCTGCCTGGGACACACATTCAGTGAGCTCGATCGTGTCTCTCTTTATATAGTCCAGAGAGGTACACCTCAAGTCATTCAGTCAACATGGATTATGACAGTCATTAACACTACCTGTTGTTCACAATTCTTGACTGCATGGGTGATATGGTGGATTCTGTTACCTGGCAAACAACTAACCGTGACTTCCTCCTTATCCAGCCTGGTGAGGGGCACGTCTATATGTCTCACAATGGAGTCTCCTATGAATAATATGTTGGGTTTATGTTTAGGCCTTAATGGCTGTATGGACTGTGTGGTGTGGCGTGGTGGGCAGTGGAGTTTGCCTGTGATTTTTGCCTCTGCAGTCTCGCTTGTTTGATTTGTTCACATTTATAAACTGTAGCAAATCAACATGGAATTAATGTTTATTTTATTACGGATGTCTACTATGTTATAATATAATGGCAGGAACAAGACAAGCTTTTTTTTTTCTTTCTTTGTTGAGCAGTTAAGTGATAACAGAAACATAAAATGCTATTGCAGTTTAGTGATTTTATACCACTTTCTTGGTGACTAAATTCCTGAAATTATGTTGCTTTATTCCACATCTCCCTGATGATTTTTTTAGGGTGCAAGTGTTTCATGAAGTAAATGTTTCTTCAACAGCATCTATAGAGTGTAGTTATATAATATTATTACACTATTACTAACACTTAACTTCCCTTTAACAACACTACTTTAGTGTGTTGTGCAAGGCATATCAGGATTAGAGGTTGCTACCCTTACTAAAAAGAAGCAGATAGTATATAACTGGAGGGAATAATTTCTGGACTGTGAGTGTCCTTGGGTGTTATTGCAAGAAGCCCTTTATGCTTCTTTGCTACATGTCCATTAAAATATGCAAACATTGTTTTGAGTTACAGTCCTTTCAATTTATGTTTCAGACCTCTGTGACAAACTTTATTAGAAGGAATACTCAAACTTCCAATAATTTTTTTCCAATGAAAGTTAAATTGCTCTTCACAGATGTAGATATTTCAGTTAACTGGAAAATATGATGGTTATGTGGAATCTTTTATGTTGTGATAAGTGTTTTTATCCAACAAATTGGCATTCAATATCCAATTATTCATAGCTAAAATAGGATGGTACTTGGTTGTTGCTAGAATTTTCTTGCCAGTTTTGCTTTTGAGTTTTACCACTATTTGTCTACTGAATGTCTTATATTACACCTCTTTTAACTGTTTATGAGGTGGTCAGCCAGTCTAAAGACTCTTCTCAGTGAGCGCCTGATCGAATTGTGAGCAGAAATTCTGAAAGTAAGCAATAGTTCTTAGGATGGCCATTCTATGTGAAAGGAAGAAATACCCAGCAGGACCCAATATGGCATTACAATATCATTTTTGATAATTCAGTGTGTATTGTGAGAAAGAAAACTGCCAAAAAATAAAATCATGTCAGTATGTCTAACATGTCAGGTAATTTACTATCTATATGTTGAGAGTTGATTACCTGTAAAGCCTGACTGGATAGGAGCCCATTTTCAGTGAAAGCCCAGGGAGAAAATCCACAAAGTGCACCAAACGTTTTTAAGAACAATAATTCTACAGTCTATACAAATAATAGAAAAAAAAAACAAATACAGTTTAAATAATTACATTAGACATAAAATGAAAACATTGGTTAAGAACAGATACAAGTCATATGACAATAATTTGAGAGAGAAATTGTAGCCAGTCTATAGAGAAATTAAAGGTTAGTTGGTATGACACATACAGAAACTGCAATACTAAGTGAGAAAAGCAGGCTTATGGTATATTTAGCGAGAAAGCCAGGGAAGAGAAACTGTAGAAGTAAGTAAGTGAATGAAGAAGATAGTGTGAGGAGATGTGAGATATGAATAAGTATTTGTTCACATTTAGGGATATAGTTTATCCTGGTGCTGAGCAAGAACAGAGCCACCTTTTGGCTAGGAAATCTTTCAGAAAGGTTTTGAAGGATGGGAAGGAGGGTGTTGACCTGATGGATAGAAATAAGGAGTTTCGGGCCTTAGCAACACGGTAAAGTACAGACAATGCCCAGCAGGTTTGATAGTTTTGAGGACAGACCAGAGTTTTTGGTCATTAGATCGTAATGACTAAGTAGGAACATAGTTGTGAAGATTATTTAGGACTGGACAAGCAGATGGATTCTTGATAATTTTATCGGTGGTAAGAAGCTGTGTATACTTTAGTTGATTGGGCAGTTCTAACCAATTTAGGCTTTTTGGTGTTATACAGTAGTGGGTTCTGAAAGGGTTACTGGCTGCACATTTAGCAACTCTGTCCAAGTTTTGATTTTTGTGATTCCTGTAGGTTAGTAAGAATGGGAGTGCCATAAAGAAGTGTGGGGAGGGGATAAGAAGTGGCAAGTGTAGCTTTAGTTATGTTGATGAAAAAGTTTTTGGGTCTATAAAGCTTCCCTAGTTTTTGATAGGTTTTTGTCTTATGCAATTTTGTATTTGCAGGTTGAATTTAAGATCATCATCTACTGCCATACCTAATAATTTGTTATGAGAAAGTGACTTCAGTGGTTGTATTATGGAGAGAGGGCTTTAAATTTTGTTTTTTTCATGGGAGAGGGATATGGAGAAAAAAAGTAGTAGCTTGCTTTTCAAGGGGTGAGCATGACATGCGAGTTACAAAGCCATGCGTCAGTTGCTGTTAAGGCTTCCGGTGTAATTTTTTTGAGGTGTGCCGTGTTGTCAGATATGCAAATGAGTGTAGAGCCATCTGTTTACTGTATTAGGAAGGCCTGTTATGTGGACGAGTAGAGGGTGCTGGTGAGAATGTTAAATGGAAGGGGACCAAGGATAGAGCCTTGTGGTACATCTGTGGTGACTGGGAGGTATGGAGAGAAGGTGGAGTGACATTTTACTAATACCTATTGGATAGGTAGATTTTGAACCACAGAAGGGAGGGCTCAGAGAGCTAATGAGGACACTTGAAGTAGAGATTTGCTGTGACAAACTATGTTGAAGGCTTTAGACAAGTCTAGAAATAAGACTAGTTTGCCATTATATCTAACGTCACTTACAGTATCAACATAGGTTAGAAGTGCAGTGAAGTACTGTGGGAAGGGAGGAAGCCATGCTGTGTGGAGGATAGGAGTTGTTCCTGCAAAAGACAGTTTAGCAATGGGTTCTGAATACATTTTACAAGTATTTTGGAGAGGGAGATAAGAGTGCTACATTTCTAAATTAATAATGTCTGTTGACTTTTCTCCTTTGTGCACAGGGATAAAGTGTGACTTTTTCCCACAGATAGGGAATGCGAGATTCCTGGACAGACCTATTTTATAAGGCTTGAGACAGGGTAGGCAATGTTATTGGCTGCTATCTCAAGGTATTCACTTGGAAAGTCAACAGCTGAAGTACAGCATGGTTTGAGTTTAATAGTAGTTTTATATAGGAAGTGGGCACAATTTGAAAAGGTGAAAATGCATGTGCTGATGTGTGGCTGCTGGGCAGTGTTATGATTAGATGTTGGGGAATCCCTGGTTAGACACACTTTACTATATATGAAACAAGAATTGAACTGTATTATGGTTTTGAGTGACAAGTTATTGGGAGATGGGTTAGAGTTGAATTTATGGCGGAGATGCAAGATGTCTAATGGCTGTCCAAAATTTTTGTATTCTCCTTTGTTAGAGTAATTAGGAAAGAACACCAGTATTTGATTATATTGGTTGATATTGGAAAATCTGGCCACATTTGGCATGAAGGAAGGATTAGTATGAAGAGACCCCCTATCCTTCTGGAAAAGGATGCTTGGAAGAAAGGGCTTGCAACTTAGAAACCCTTTTCGCTGATGTAATGGCAACCAGAAAGGCAGATTTCCATGATAAAAACTTCAAGTCACAATCCTGAGTCAGCTCAAATGGACTCTGGGTTAAGGCTTGATGGGAAGTGTCCATGGTCACAGTGGCTGAGGGTGAGGCAAGAATGAATGGTCTGCCTAAAATCAGATCTGTTTGAATCCACCACATTAAACGGGATCTGCAAAATGTTTGTCAACCTGATAGGAGCAGATAGGGGATGACGTAGAATGGACCACTTAACAGATAGTGTCTATTTGAGAATGTGCATATAGAACCTTGCTAAACAGAGGCAGCCCCCCAGAACCCCAACTCCTAGATGGAACTGGACCAGTGCTGTTGAGGGCCAAAGCTCCAAGAGGGAGAGACTGATCCAAGAGCAGTAGAACTGACCCTCTCCCCCGGGTCCAGCCCCCCCATTCCAGATCCAGGCAGACTCTGATCCAAGGACCTCCAAGCAGAGGCAGTCAAAGCAACAGTTGGAGTAGAGGAAGGAAAGGCCCTCTGATTCAACCACGAATCCCTTGGGAGGCTACTATCCTGGGGCACTGAAACAGACAGTTGGACTGGAGAAGGAGAAAAGGTCACAGGCTCGGATCCACGGAGGGACAGAGGAGGAAGAACCCCCCATCTGAATCTGAGGCTTGATTATGGATCTAACCATCCTGTCTACATCCAGGTAAAGGCTTTGTGAGGACCTAGAAGAATCAACCAACAAAGTATGAGAATGTCTAGCTGTTTGGAGGATCTTTTCTGGTACAGAGACACCAACAGAATGGATCTCCTTAAAGACTGTAGATCTGGAGACTGACGGATCTGAGGAGAGCTACTTGGATCCAGAGGCTTAGGATCCAAGGGTAGAGTGGAAGGCTCACCTAGAGCTGTTAGGTCTATCGGAGCAAACAGAGGTCTCAACTTTAGAGAGGTCGGATCCAATAGCCTCAAAGGCTTGGCATGCAGCTCTGTGGAAGCTCTTGGCTCCTTAGGGGGCTTTTACTAGTTGAGCAGAGGCTTGGAAGGGGGTGGATCAGCACCTGGAGAAATAACAGAAGCAGGAAACAGGCCTTTCAAAATAAGCTTGTTTCTCCTCTCCTCCCCTGCAAGGCCCTAAGGTTGAAACTCTCACAGATCTTGCAGGGACAGTCAAGATGACCTGACTCTAAGCAGTAGACATGATGATCATGTGCATCCAAATGAGGAATCTTCCTCTCACATTGGGAGCATCTCTTAATACCAGAAGGCTTCTCCATAGCTGATAGAACACACTAAAGACAAAATGTCAAGAAAAAACTAGACTCTAAACTAAGAGCAAGTTACAAAAAAACAAAGACTTTTTTTTTTTTTTTAAACAAAAGTTAGATAAAAAAGAAGGGCTAAAGCCCAGAAGAAAAAGGGCAGGAGATAAAAGAAAGACCCCTAACGCACCACGAGAACTACAGAGGAGAGGAGGAAACTACTCTATATCAAACTAGGAGAAGGAACACTAAAAAATACAACAGAAATATAAAATATGAATGTTTACCTGAGCCTGGAAAAAAATCACGTCTGGGTATACCAGTGGTAAGCGAGATCTGAGGAGGTTAGGCTGGATGCAGAGGATTATGGGTAGGGCAGGAGTTTGACCCTGGCAGTTCAAGTCTGTGGGAGGTGGCTGAGCCAGATCAGAGGTTTGGATCTAAGACCCATACAGGAAGCAGAATGAGGAGGACATCATCAGGTTGTTGTATTAAATTCATTCACAGCAGAATCATCTAAGGGGAGGATTTTTAGGAATGTCCAGTTAATATATGATTGACTAGTAATGAACATTTCTGGATTAAACTTGGAAAGTTGTGTGTTGTTTTATAAATGTGCTGTTTAATTGGATGTGAGAGATGTCTAGGGGTTCTGAATGGAAAGATGATCACTGAGACAGTCAGACACTGCACCTGAGGTAATGTATTTGCTAGGGTCTGATACTAGAATTCAGTCTAATAGGGACTTCGATTGTCTTGCTATACTGTGTGGGGCTATTTATTAGTTGTGTGAAACCAAATAAGTTCACGCTAGATGTAGGGCAGTTAGGGTTTATGTCTAAGCAACTGAAATTCACATCCCGTAGTAGTAGTATAAATTGTGGAATTGTTATGAATATCCAATATAGAATATCTTCCAGTATAGCTGTATTGTCACCAGGAAGGATGTGAAGAGCAGTAACACAATAATTGTTTAATTTTAGGAAAGTAATAAGTTCTAATGATTTCAATTTTAATATTGGTTTGTGGGAAAGGGAAATGTGGTAGTTGTCGAGAAATATTAAAGCAATATCATCACCTTTCCTCTTTATATAGTCATTTTGAATGATATTGTAACTGAAAAGTGTAATTTTGGCATTGTTTATACCATGTTTAAGCTGAGTTTCAGTTATTGAGAAAATATCAGGATTGTGTTGGGTAATCTATGCAAATAGTTTAGCAAATTTATTTCTTATGCTTCTAACATTTACGGCAGCAAAGGTTACATTGCTGGGTTGGGGGTTGACCATTGTAGGGTCACAGTAGTGTGTAGAAAAGAATCATCTCGATGTTTGTTTTGATGGATGGGGCCAGGATTAGGGTGAATGTTTCCTCCTAAATGGATTTTAGTATATTGGAGAATTACTAATACTTGTTTTTGGAGAATATTTTTCCATTTTATTTTATTTTGGTTTGTGATGGAATGGAGTTAATCAATTTGTAGTAAAGGTGAGGGTGTCATTAAATAGGTTTGGTGCAATGTGTGAATACTGTATGGAGGAAGTATGAATAGGTGGTTGAGAAAGAGCTGGATATATGTTGAGAGTCATGGTAGAATGAAAGATGGCCCAGCAGCAGCAGCAGAACAGAGGATAAGCTGAGTAGTAGCATAACAAGTAAAGGGATCTGTAGGTTATAACTGGCAGGTAGTGGGGAATTAGGAATCAAAATGGAAAAAGTTGTTGCAGAGCAGAAGGATATTCAGTGGTGGTGGAGTGCGAAAGCTAACACAGGGTAGGTAGGAAAGAAGTATTTTAAATGAAGGAAGATAGGTTGTCATAGTATCATAGGTGTGTACTAGGCTAACTGCCTGGAGCCTTTACAAGCCTAGCCCATACGATTACCCTGGCATCATGCCACCTGAACTTAGTTCCCAGTGCCTCTGTCGAGTAGCACCACTGGGGTGATCCCTAGGGTGAATTTTCTATTTTCCATCCATTCAAGATTTCTCTTGAACAGGGCCAGTAAGTTGCTCTGTTTGACAAGTATGGGAAAGTCTATTCCATAGCATGGGCAGTCTTTGGGTTATGAACCTGCCTCTCCAGCTTGTTCTGTTGATTGTGGTAATGGAGGTTGAGGTTTCTGGAGTATGTGGTGCGGACAGATTGGGATTTCTTTAGATGTAGCATTTCTAACAGAGCTGGGTCAGACTTGGCTTTGTAAGTCAAGCAGGGATCGCCTCTAAGTAGAAGATACGAGACAGAGAATAGTTTGTTTTGAGTCTGTCAATATAGGGCAAGTGTTTAGGCCTACGATCCTCTTTGTGAGGTACTTTTGTGGCCTCTACAGTTGTTGGGGGTGTCTAGTGAGGTACATGCCAAATGGGGCATTGTACTCCATGAGTGGTCTAATGAGGGAAGAGTAGAGGGAGACAATGACCTCTTTCTTCCCGGATGCAAAACCCTTAGTAATGAGATGAACCACATAGAAGGACTTTCTGACCACAGTAGCAATGTGGTGGTCAAAAGAGAGGTTGCTGTCAACCTGTGTTCCCAGATGTCTTATAATGCCTTCTGTATTCAGTGGACTACCATTGATGTGGTAAATCATGGGAACCAGGTTTTTTCCAAAGGGGATGACTACACATTTTTTGGCACTGAGCTTAAGGCCATGGTTCTGACACGAGTTGTTGGTCTCAGTGAGGCCTTTCTGTAGGATGTCACCATCACTTGGGGAGTTAATAGCTCTCAACTTGCAATCATCTGTGAACTTTGTCAGCCAGAGTCCCTTCATGTTGGCCTAGACTTCAGAGAAGTAGATACCAAACAGGAGAGGACTCAGGACCGAACCCTGTGGGACTCCACTCGTGACTGGTCAGCAGTCTGACTTGGAGTCGGCTACTTTTACACTGTGGGTTCCATCTGTGAGCTAGTTTGCAACCCACCTAGTGCTATAGGGGTTAATGCCTAGCTTAGTGAGTTTTTCTGATTCCTGAGTGGGGAATGGTATCGAAGGCTTTGGCCAGATCAAGGTAGGCTGTATGAACCACCTTGCCATCATCCACAGCTCTGATGACTGATTCAAAGTCGACCAGGTTGAACACGCATGATCTACCCTTCACAAAACCAAACTTTGCGGGATCCAGAGTTTGGAGATTCCCTATATCCTTGTTTATTAGGTCCATGATGATGGAGTTAATCAGTCTCTGAAATGTAAGGAATTTGGGTGTTTAAAAGGGTAGAGTATGAGAATGTAGGTAAAATAGGAAGGAATAAGGGTTTCTTTGGGAAATGTAGAAGATACAATGTAGAATAAAAAGGTGCTGTTGTTAAAGTTAAAACATACAAAATTAACTACTTATTCTGTTGTAGAGAGAAAAGAAGTCATGTACTCACCATAACATTCCATGTTTGTTGTCCATCTCTCCATTCATTCTTATTTGGATGGGTTCAGAGCCAATCCTCAGCTCTGACTCAGCTGACTACACCAGCTGGAAGTCTCAAACTTGGCTCGTGGCAAGGTAGGTATCTCCCATGATGCAGTGGTGCAACTCTCCAGATCTTGTTTGCTGCTAACAGTAATAAGGAGTAATATAATGGTATGACCCCAGGTCAAGGAGAAAAAAAACAGAGTAAAAGGAGCTCATGTATAAGAGGAAAGGTCACCACCAAGTCCTCCAGGAGTCCTTGCATGGGGGAAGTGGGGGGGGTCGTAAGAATGAATGGCGAGATGGACAACAAACATGGAACATTATGGTGAGTACATAATGTCTTTATGTTATGTTGTCCTATCTCACCTTCATTCTTACTTGGATGGGACAGTGTCCCTAGCATCTTTTTCCCGGGTGGCTCACGGGAGTATGCCTTTGAGCACAGTGGAACCAAAGGAGGCCCTCTCCCTGGAGGCCAAATCAACTTTGTAATGAGTGATAAATGTGTGGCCCACGTAGAGGCAGCACAAATGCTGTCCATAGATATTCTGGCCTGGAAAGCAGAGGATGCTGCTAATGTTTTGGTTGAGTGACCTCTAATTCTGAACAGTAACTTTCTATAATAGGAGGTGTATATAAAAGTGATGCAACTTGAAAGCCAATCTGAAAGGGTGACTTTAGACACTGGCATACCCTTTTTTGCCTCAGAAAAGGAGATGAATAATTGGTCAGATTTCCTGAAATCTTTAGTTCTATGCAAATAGAATCTGAGATGTCTATGCACGTCCAATTGGTGGAGTTTATACTCTGCCTTGTTGCTATGATTAGGGAAAAACACTGGGAGCTCAATGGATAGATTGATATTGGATTGAGAGCAAATCTTAGGTATAAAGGACGGATTAGTTCGTAGCGATCTCTTATCCTTATGGAAAATCAGATATGGTGGTTTGATAGTGCTTGCAACTCCAACTCTTCTGGCAGATGTTACAGCTACTAGAAAGATGGTCTTCCAGGAAAGAAATTTGAGGTCACAAGATGAAGAGGGCTTGAACAGTGGCAATGTTAGTTGAGACAGGACACAATTTAAATCCCAAGGAGACAGCAGTTCTTTAAAAGGAGGTCTCAATAAGGAAGTGTCTTTTAAAAATGTTTTACACAACCTGTGTGACATTAGGTTAGGAGTATGGTCATTATGTGGAAATTCGAAATTGCAGCCAGCTGAACTAACAGTTGCTGCAGCCAAGCCTTGCTGGAAGAGTTCTGCAATAAATTCTAAAATGGACTGAAGTGGAGCAGAAAATGGGTCAATGTTTCAAGTCTGCACACAGTGAAAGAACCTCTTCCACTAGCTAGTATATAGTTTTCTAGTAGAATCTGTATGAGAGGATATCAATGTGTGGTTGACTGCTGGAGTGAAGTTTTGAAGCCTAAGTTGGGAAACGGTGCAGCAATGCTGTCAAGTTGAGGGTGTGGAGAGAAGGATGAAGTGTTCCTGACATGTGTCAGAAGGTTTGGAACTGGGTCCAGAACCCACAGCTTCTCCTGCAGATGAGGCCAGAGGAAGGGGAACCAAATCTGACGAGGCCAATATGGGGCAATGAGAATCAGCCTGTTTCCCAAGGATTTTGCTTTCTGCATGACTTTGGGTATGAGGGGAAATGGGGAAGGGCATAAAGAAGTCCTGAGGGCCAATTGTGAACAAGTACATCTCTCGGTGTCTCCCCTGGAGGGGGAATTAGGGCAATGTAGCTGTTGTACTTGGCATTCATGTGAGTGGCAAAAAGATCGCAGCAAGACTAGCCCCATTTCTGGAAAATCCGTTCCGTTATGTTCTGGTTCAGAGACCACTCATGAAGCATTAATATTGCCCTGTTGAGCTTGTTCACTATCACACTGGATTTCCCCGAGATGGACGCTGCTACTAGAAAACATTGGGAAGATATTCCCCATTGCCAAACTCTCAGAGCCTCTCGGCTAAGTGGGTATGATCTAGTTCCTCCTTGTTTATGTACCATACGACCAACATATTGTCTGAATGTATTGTAATCATCCCTAGTGGAAGAGAGTTATAGAGTGCTTGCAACACCAGAAGCACTACTCTCATCTCTAGAACATTGCTGTGCAAATGGGCCTCATGGTCTTGCCATATATCTTGGACTGTTCTTCCCAGATAGTGCCCTCCTACCCTATCTGGGAAGCATCTGTAGTCACTGTAGCAACAGGTTCTTGTGGAATAAAGGGTCTCCTGATGGTCACATGATTGGACTGAGTCCACCACCGTAGATCCTTCTTGCATGACTGTTATTCTGATCAGATGGGAAATAGGAAGTTCTTGAAGTGACCACTGGAAAAATAGGAGCCACTGAAGGATTCTCATATGCATCCTGGCCAGAGGAACTAGAGTTATGGTTGAAGCCATTGTCCCTAGAAGTTTCAGAACTACCTTTGCCTTTACCTTGTCCTTGGGAAGAAGGTGAAGTATTTGCTGTCTGAGAGCAAAAATTCTGTCGGTTGGAAGATGTGCCATCATAGAAACAGTGTCTAGGTTTGCACCTATGAAGGTAATATTTTGACAGTGCAACAAGGCAGATTTCTGTAAATTCACTGTTATGCCTAGCTGAGCACAAATTTCCAATGTCACATCCCTGGCTTGTTGGAGTAGATGCTTGGTAGTGGCAGCTAGGAGCCAGTCATCCAGATACCAAAACACTTGGAATCCATGACATCTCAAGTGAGCCATTACTACTGCCATGCATTTGGTGAACACTCTGGGGGCTGTAGTGAGACCAAAGGGCAGAGGTCAGAATTGATCAGGCCTTGGACATGCTATCTCATGAGCTACTACTCTCTACTCTCCCCAACCTCTCCTTCTCACAATCAGCATGCAACTGGTTCCACAGCTATCTACATGGACGCCAGCAATCAGTAATCTGGGACAATAACCTATCACCTCACCTCACCTCCCAGTTACTCTCAGAGTTCCCCAAGGGTCAATCCTTGGCCCTCTGCTATTCTCAATTTTCACTAACAACCTACATATTGCCACCACACAAGCATCTCTTATACAGTACGCAGATGACTCTACTCTTATCTGTTCTGCCCCCACTCTAACAGAACTACAACAAATCACACAGGAATAATTCTATTCTGCAGAAATCTGACTATCCAATGCTCAGCTCCTACTCAACCCAAGACAGACAAAACTTCTCCTGTTCCAACCTTCCAAAGCCACACAAAACACCCCCCCCACTTCAACATTCTCGCCAAAGATGATACTATCATCTCTCCATCAGAACACACAAAATTACTCTGTGTGGAAATACACAACAAACTTAGATTTGACACCCACATATCACTCACAATAAAAAAAGTTCACAAGAAGCATTATATCGAAGCCACCAATTCCTAACCAAGGCGGCTACAATCTCCATAGCCAATTCCCAACTAATCTCCACCCTACTCTATGCATCCCCCATTCTTACCAACCTTAGACAGACCTACACAAGCTGAATGCTTGTTACAACAAAATTGATAAATTTGCCACTGGAACCTCCTACTGCAATCATCATCGTCTCCCTTAAAGAACTAAACTGGATAGAACTCCCACAACTCCTTCACTTTAATCAACTCACCCTCGCTCATAAACTTATTAACCACCTCCATAACATCCCTTCCCTTCAAACCCTTCTCCAACCTTATCACTCCACTAGGCCCCTAAGATCAAGAAACAAAAATCAACTGTTACCAAACCCAAAAATTCAGCAGGAGAAGCAATATTTTCATGTACCATATCTAAACTTAGGAACAATTTTCCACCCTTTATGACTACTCTACCTTCCAGCAGCCCTTTCAAGACTCTGTTCAAATTCCACAAATTTGCACAGGCTTTCTCCTTGTTCTAATCCAGACTAACACCCCCACCCTTACCCCCCCACACCTAGACTCTTAACCCAACTATACTACCGCCACTACTAACCAGTCAGAATTAGCTAGTTTTCCTTACATACTTTAAAATCTTATCTGACAACTTTATTATAAACAAGAAACTATCAACTTGCAACATTTACTGTATATACTGTTGATAATCAATATCTTGTTATTGTATTAAAAACAGCAACATGTAATGTAGTTTACTATTGCTGCAACTTTGTATCTCTATCATGTACATGATGTGGAGCTTTTCTCCCTGGGCATCCACTGAAATAGGACCTGCATCCAGTCGGAATTTCCCAGTAAACAAATGTAAATAAATAAAGAAATTAAATAAATAAATAAATTAAATAAATGACTGGCTCCCAGCTGGAAGCATAACTGACTCCTTGATGCTCTGTCCATTTTATGTGGTATTATACATCTTGGAGGTCTACTGAGCACATCCAATCATCTTTCCCTAAGAAGGGAAGTATTGACTGCAGTGTCACCATTTGGAAATTTGAATTTTTTGAGTCATTCAATTTGCTAAGATCCAACATGGGTCTCCAGTCCCCTGTTCTTTTTGGCACCAAAAAGAATCTTGAGTAAGTTCCAAATCCTATTTGGTCTGCGGGGACTTTTTGGATGACTCTGTCTAGCAACTTTTGGATTTCTATAGTTGCTTGCTCCCTTAGATTGGGTGGAACATTTGTGACTGTTCTGATTTTTAGGACGGGATGGCAAAAGGAAATGGACTTTCCTCTGGATATTATGCTTTGCAGCCACTTGTCTTTTGTGATATTTTGCCAGGCTTCTGGGTACAAAGAAACATCCCTCGACTGCCTCCAGAATAGAGCAGATGGACCTCCATTCAGGAGCGCTGGTAGGGACGTCTAATAAAGGAATCATGGTCACCCTGGTTTTGCGGACTCCCCCCCTCTAGGACGATGTCAACCATTGTTGACTTCCCCTCTGCCCCTGGGGAAGGATTCACCTCGTGTGTCTTGTAAAGCTCCCTAGGATCTTTTGAACCACATTTTCCCACTCTTCTGACCTTTAGGGCAAGGTCTTGAAGGTAATGAAAAGCGTACTTCAACGGCAGAGAGTTTTCCTTTCCTGCTCGCATCTAGTGAGTCTCTCTCTAACTTAGGGTCCAAAAAGTGAGGAACCATCAAAAGGGGCATTAGTAAAGGTAGACTTAAAAGGTTCTGCAAAATTACACACGCGCATGCAGGAATGTCTCCTCAGGCAAACTCCTGAACCCGCTGCACAACTCGTTCCATCCACTGCATAATATATCAGTCTCGTGGAGGAGGTGACAATGGAATTTAAGGTGGACAGCTGGGAGGAGACCTCCTCAGTTACCTCCATAGCCAATGAACCTTGCAGAGCATCTCATAGCTCCTTCAGGAGATCTCTTTGTAGCCTTGTAAAGTGTGAGAGGTAGTTCAGTGATCCAAGTGTAAAAATCGCTGACGAATTGATATGCTTCCCATATCTGTCCATCATTCGAGAATCTTTGTTCAGAGGATGAACAGATGAGGATGTCTCAAAGTTCCTTCTTGGTGGCTGTTGCATCCACCACAGCATCTACAGGCACACCTTTTGTAAGAAAATCTTTTCCAGTGGGGGTTGACAAAAACTTGTTTGGCCTCCATGGGACTGGTTCTATAGTGTCAGGGGACTCCCATGCCTTTTGACTAACTCCATTAGCTCATCAAAAGGTGGAGAACACCCAGGAGGCTGAAGGTTGAGATCCAAAGGCCTTCAGGTACACCAACTCCTCATCAGAAGGAGTAACGGTTTTCCAGCCGTGTCTCTGTTTTAGGATTTCAAGGATATCTGCAAATGAGATCTTCAGAGGACAACTGTGGGGACCCTTCTGACTCCTTGAGGTCAGTGTCTGAGGTGACAGACTCATCAAGGGAGTCTATATGCTTCCTCTTGCATGTCCTCTTTTAAGGGGGCTCCTCAGAAGTGTATTCTGGGGAGGCCTCAGAAGAGAGGGGTTCAACCAATGGGGGTTCCTGAGGCTCTGAATCTCTGCTGTTCTGTGGATGGGATGGTGCAGTGACAGTAGTCGGTGCTTTGGGGGGACAAATGCCAGTATCCTTGTGTAGAGCTATACGGGGGAATAGCACACTCCTCATCAGCTTGAAAGCAGTACCTACTGGTTCTGAGGATACCTCCAGCTCCGAGGAAACAGAGGACACCCTCGGCCTCAGAGAGACCGACTCTGAAGCTGATTTAGGAGCCGAACTCACCCAAGCCAATGCACTGAGGGGAAAACATGGAACTGAAGCAACTCTGGTCTGAGCATTCCCCCTCAAGGCCAACTGGAGAGCTTCAGCTCGCAGACACCCCGGATGGCACCGAGTGTGTCGGAGCAGATATCGGTTCCATAATCTCCGAAGGGGATCCCAGAACCAATGGGTCTACAGCAAGTGGTACTTGGCCCTCCGGCTCTGAAGATCCAGCATGGCTCAGAGGAGGAACGACAGTGGATGCAACAGTCTTAGAAGGCTCCAAAATCTGTTGGGTCAGAGCAGAGAACAATTTTGCCAGCACCAGCGACTTCAAAGGTCTGCGCACCACACGCTCCACATCATCATCAGATAGGCTCCTAGAGGACCTGGAGGATACAGTTGGTGAACGAGATCTCTCGAGAATGGAAGATCTCTAAGTAGGGGAGACTGGTGGAATTTCAATGGACCGACACCAAGACACGGTTTCTTTCAGTTCTGAAGACCTTGGAGCCAAAGAACCAGGTTTATCATCAATAATAATCTCCATCAGCTCCAAATCCTGTGGAGCCGAGGAGGTTGATGGTTGCAATATTTTTGACAATTTTTCAGGAGGCTCTGACTGAGCCGAAAAGACAGGAGGTGGCCTTTTAGTTGGTTTGTCCCTCTTACAAAAAGAGGATGATGAAGAAGCAGCACTCTGCACAGCTTCCTCAGAGGTCAGTTTCAAGAGTCCTTTGACAATCAATTTGTTTTTCCTCTCCTGCAACACACGTGCTAAAGGAATGGCAGAAAGTGCAATTTTCGTGGAGATGGATAACTCCTAAACAATAGACACAAATGCTATGTCCATCTGTAATCAACATTTTCTGGGTGCATTTTTGACATTTCTTAAAGCCCAAAGGCTTATGTTGTTTCTCCCTACTCTCTTTGGACACGTTATGAAAGAAAAAAGTCCTATAAGAATAATAAACACTAAGTAAAAAAAAAATCAAACCACTTCTAGAAAAAAATATAACACGCTAATTTAACACACAGCACATCTAATGAATATAAATAGAAATAACTTTGCTCTAAAACGAGCACTAGGACCTCTAATTTAAACGGACCTAGAAAGCTATAATAAAAGGAGAGCTAGAATACACTAACACTACTAAGCCCTCTAACTAAAACGGGCAATTAGCTCTCTAACTTAAAAAAGCCAATGAACTAACCAAGCTAATTAACTAAATGACTAGAAATACACACAAACACTAAATGCAATTTTGATAACACCACTACAGAAGATGACTACGGGATACACAGTACAGGCCTGCGAAAAAAACAATGGCCAAGAAATAGCACACAACAGTGGAAAAAGGAGATAAAGTTAAGCTACACACTAAAACTAAGGTTTAACTACTAGAAGGCAAAAGACAAAAAAACATAGCCACGACCAAGAGGAGAACTTCCAACCTCGTAAAGTGTAAATGAGATCTGGAGAGTTGCACCACTGCATCATGGGATACCTACCTTACCACGAGCCAAGTTTGAGACTTCCAGCTGGTATCTTCAGCCGAATCGGAGCAGAGGATCATCTCCGAACCCATCCAAGTAAGAATGAAGGCGAGATAGGAAAACATAACATATGTTACACAAAACATTAAGCAAGGATAAAAAATACAATGTTATTTTCAGTTTCTACAGTGACCATTTTATGCGGTTGCAAATATCTGGCCTATCTTTACAGTACAATATTTCTAAGCACTTACTGCAGACTATAGATGGACTTCCTTATCAAGGATTGCTATCAGAATATAGGCAAACAGAAGTAAATTGGGGGATCCTAAGTGAAAGGCCAGCACTGGTAGAGTTTTTAGTAGAATCTAGAACAGAAGCTGCTATTAAAGAATAAATAATTAGTAGGGCATGTAAAATATTAAATAACTATAAGAATCAACAATGAGGAACAAAACTGCAGTAAACTACATCTGAAAAAACATGGAATAAAACAAAAACAATGAACAGCAGAAATGTTAACTTTCTAATAGATAAAACAAAGCTTTTGGGTTTCCCCTTTCTCAATGTATAAAAATGTGATTATACAACCATCTTTAAATATACAAATCTGACACAGCCAACCAATCAGAATAAAAAACTAATACTTAATTACATCATTAAATAATCAATTGAAATTTTCTTCAGTATTCAACCTTACTCTACAAAACTGACCTTTCACTATACCCTTAAAATATGTGGGGCATGCATGCTAGTTCTGTATGTATATCTATTCACATGTACCAACTTCTTATATACACAGGTTTTAATATTATCATCCTTCTTTTCTAAAGTTATATCCAAATAATGAATTGTTTTAGGTGAGCATACCATCTCAAAGCCTAAAAAAATTGTGGTGTTATTTAAATATTGTACAAATTCTTCCAAGACAACTTCATCACCATTCCACAATAAAAAGAAATCATCAAAAATCTTTTGTGAAAGAACACACTGGCATTCACATAACCATCATCACTATAAATATATTTCTTTTCCCATTTATTAAGTACCAAATTAACATAGGTGTTTAGCCACTGGGGTGCCCATGGAAACACCTGAAGTTTGTAGGTATGGTGTCCCATCAAATAGGAAGATATTATTAGTTAGGATGATATCAATAATACACCAGATATTCCTCATCTCATTATGTAACAAATCAGTTTCCATGTTCAGAAATTCATGTATTGCTTCCACCCCATATTTATTAGGTATTACTGTAAACAGGGACTTAATGTCCAAGCATACAAATAAAAATTTAGTATTTTTATAACCATTAAACCAGCCTGCTAGTGATCTCAAAAAATCTGCTGAATCCTTTATATAACTTTTACAAATAGACCGGGGGGGGGGGGGGGTAATGTCAATAATAAGTTGGAAAATGTTGAACTTGTATGGATTCTAGAATTAAATGCAGATAAAATACCGGGCTTGAATGGGGCAGTTAGTTTAAAGCCTGTTCTGCAAAAGAAACAAATGATGCTGCATTAATTAATGTTTAATAATTGATTATTTAATGATCTAATTAAGTAGTATTATTTTTTATTCTGATTGGTTGACTGTGTTAGATTTCTATATTTAAAGATGGTTGTGTAATCACATTTTTATACAGTGAGGAAGGAGAAACCCGAAAGCTTTGTTTTAACTATAAGAATCAATCAGAAGTTGTTAGAAAGGATTGGGAAGAGACAATAGATAAGCAATTGGCAAAGAAAGAATGGTAGGTTATATGCACAGCTCCAAAACATGCAACAAAGTCTAGAAGATTTAAAATTTTTGCTTTGAAGTATGTGCACAAGTATTTTTATGCAAAGCAGACTCTAAAGAATTTTTCCTCAGATTGCAAATGTAGGTAACTGGGAACGTATTTTTTTGGAAGTGTAATAAGTTTGCAGAATTTAAAAATTCCTTGCAGACCACTCTGTCAGAAATACTGAATGAGCAAATTGATGTAACTAAGGAAATTATTTTTTGAGCTGTGATACATAATCAGAATTGCCTAGACATAAGTAAGGCTTGCGGAGTTTAATTCTAGTGCCTGCCAAAAAAAGCAATTACTAGAAAATGGAAATCAAAGTCTAAACCAATCACAGAAGTAGTTAATATAGTAACAGATTTAGAAAAAAATGAAGTGGGATCTATAGAAAAGGGTAGGAGCAAATTACATAGAAAAAATGGAATTGTGGTTAATACACATGCAGAATATTGTTTTGGAGGAGGGATAAGGTTTAATGGAAGGCAGGAATTGAATGAGCTCCGTAAAGTTCAACTGACAAGGACTATACAGAAGATTATATGTGATTTATAATGTTTGCAACTGAAAATGTCAATATGGTTTGTTTTCATTTATATAAATATATGATTACTAATGTCATAAGTGGTAATTCCAATAAAAATGCTCTTGTTTCAAAAAAAAAAAGTATTTATAAGCACCATTTATTCTGTGACATTGTCTTGATTAAAATCCTAAGAAATGTATTTTGTCAGTATTTATGAGAAAGGATGTCATATACTGAATCCATAATGGTTTGTCCTAGGATTTTATAACTATGATTAACCTCATGTTTGGTATTATGCCCTTCACTCAACAAGCTCTAATGTTTAGACACACCTTGATCTCCCATGTACCAAACAGTAACTAGGTGGATTTAAGTCCACCCCCTCCCCTCGGTTGAAGCACGTGAAATTTTGATTTAATGCTCATATGACTTTCTTCCTTCAGATTGATTAAGTTTTCTTAGTAAATAAAAGGTATGGCAGACAACAACCAAAAACAGGGTATCTGAATACTAGATTTATTCACATGCATCAGATAAGACAGCTCCTTTTCTACAGCTTTAAAAATTTGTTGAAAACCTTGATGGAAGCCAGAGAAAAAAACAACAGTGAAGCGACCACATCAGACCACCATGTTGTTAAATATGTAGACTGCAGTCAGCCCTCCAGAATAATCTGAATTCCTTTATGCATGTTTTTTTGCATCTTTAAAGCCATAAAAGTGCAACAACAAATTAAGGAATATCACACACATGTATATGCAAAATTATTAATGATTTCTGTATACTTGATGAATGGATTATAGTCTTCACTCTTACTTAGATGTTATCACTGTTTAATATGCATGAAAATGTTTCATTTTTGTTTTCTATCATCACTATTCAATGAACCAGTTGTGACGTCTTTTTTGGGCACTAAGATGACCTTGGTCATAGCTGAAGTGAGTCTTGAGAACAAAGCATCAGTCCACTGAGAAGAATGTTTACAAAACAAACATTAATGGATCAAGGAAAGCCTGACAGTATAATATTCAACAGATGCTAATGATCAGGCTCAAGAAAGTACAGTTGTGTACACTTACCATAAATGTAGATGTTAGAGTGTATTCACTGTTGCAGTCCTAACATATGGGTTTATTTGGCTCCCGGTAGCCCTCAGTCAGCCTGAATACCAGAGTCCTTGGTATATGAAGACGGCTGCCGTCGGTTGTAAAACTGATGTCAGAATGTCATGTATAAAGGAGGCAGCTAACGCCATTTTCTCAGTTTTTCTTGACTCAACTGTCAGAAGTCCCCAAAAGAAGGCTAACCCAGGAAAGAAACACCCAGGAAAAATGCCATTCAAAAAATAAAATCTCTAGTCTGTGCCTTAAGAAAAAAGGGAGAATGGAGAGGGGGAAACCAGGACTGCAACAGTGAATACACTCAAACATCTACATTTATGGTAAGTGTACACAAATGTACCATGTTCTTCGTGTTTCACTGTTGCAGTCCTAACATATGGGTCAATTCCCAAAGCCCAAGAAAAACACAAATGGGGGAGGAAGAAATTACAGACTAAGGATTGGTAAGGAGGCCTTTCAAAACTGCAGATGCAAAACCAGCCCTGGATTTAGAAACCAAAGGTAGATTGTAATGCTTTGTGAGGGTATGGACAGAAGACCAAGTATCTGCTTCTAGAATGTTTAGTGGGCACACCTCTCAAAAAAGCTGCAGAGGCAGAAGCTGCTCTAGTAGAATGGGTCCTAATACCCTGAGAGGGAACCTTTCCACACTGCAAGTAACAAATGTGCATACAATGAGCAATCCATTTGGAAATGGTTTGTTTCAAAATAGTTTTACCCTGATCCCCAGGAGCAAAACGAACCAACAACTGCTCAGAATTCCGAAAGGGTTTAGTCCTGTTTAAGTAAAATCTCAGCTGTCTATGCACATCAAGATAGTGCAGAATCCTTTCCTCTTTATTCTGGGGATTATCGAAAAAGGTAGGCATGTGAATAGACTGGTTAAGGGTCAAACTGGAAACCACCTTGGGCATAAAGGAGGGATTAGTTCTCAGGGGAAACCCGATCTGTATGAAAGATAATGAAAGGTTCTACTGCCATTAAGGTTTGTAACTCCAAAAGCCTTCTGGCAGAAGTAATATTCAAAAGAAAAGCAGTCTTCCAGGAGAGAAGCTTTAAATCAGCAGAGGCAGCTGGTTCAAAGGGAGGTAGAGTAAGCTTCTCCAGGACAAAATTAAAATCCCAAGCAGAAACAAGGGCTCCCCTGGGAGGTCTAAGATTGCTAGCTCCCCTCAGGAACTGCTTTGTCAAGGGATGAGAGAAAATTGGTTGTTCATAGGAGCAATGAGCAGAAATTGCTGAAGCATGGAATTTTGATAGAAGAAAAGGAAAGCACACCATTAAGTAATCCTGCTGGGTAATCAAGAATGAGAGAAAGAGAAGGAGGAGAAGAGTCTTCTCCTTTAGCCTGCATCCAAGAGCAAAATCTCTTCCATTTATCTGCATAGGATTTCCTGGTGCTAGGCCTCCTGGCCTCATGAAGAACCTCAACCACCTGCTGGGAAAGATTTAAAGTATTAGCCAGGCAGTTAAATGCAGAGTTTGATGATGAGGATGAAGGTACTTTCCCCTTTCCTGACCCAACAGATCTGGTACCAGGGGAAGATGCCAAGGCTGAGCTTGGGAAAGGCAGCGAAGAGGAGGATACCAATGCTGCCTGGGCCAATCCGGTGCTATAAGGACAGCCTTTGGTTTTTCATCCCTTATCTTTAGCAGCACTCTGGGAAGAGGAGAGAAGGCACAGACTGAGTTGCGTCCATTGGAAGGACAACGCATCCACTCTCCAAGCTTTATTGTGAAACTCCCTGGTGCAGAAGGTTGGAAGGAGATGATTGGTGTGAGAGGAGAAAAGATCCACTTGTGGTGTATCCCAATGCTGAGTGATGCAATGGAAAATTATCTTGTTCAGTTGCTACTTGTGAGGATCCAGAACATGTCTGCTCAAATGGTCCACCAAAGTATTTAGCCTCCTTGGAAGATAATGGGCTATTAGATGTATGCCCATGGAAGCTGCTAAAGACCATAATCTCATGCTTTGTCTACACAAAGGGTAAGAATGAGTCCCCACCCTGCTTGTTGATATACCACACGACTGTGATATTGTCTGTCCTGATCAGAAGAGTCCCAGGGTAGAGTAGGTCCTTGAAAGCCAACAAGGCCTGCTGCACTTCAATCAATTCTTTTAAGTTTATGTGCAGATTAATCTGCTGAGTGCTCCAAGTTCCCTGTATGCCCCTGCCCTCCAGATGTGCCCTCCATGCATAATCTGAGGCGTCTGTGGTGAGAGTCTGGCTGGCAGGCGGTGGTAATCAGAAAGGCAGACCCTTGTTCTGAGAACAGGCTGTCGCCCACCAGAGAAACTCTCTTTGTAGACAGGGAATTAGTGGAAGAATCAAGTCTATGTCCTGTGTGTGTTGACACCAAAGGGTCTTGAAGAACCATTGAAGTTTTCTCATATGCAGCCTTGCATATGGGATCATCAGAATACATGAAGCCATGACCCCCAGTGCTTGCAGGAATTGCCTTGCAGAGAGCTGGGTCATGTTTGCCAAGTCCATGAAGTAAGCTGAAAGATGATCCTGTTTCTCTTGAGGGAGAAATATCATTTGAGCAGCTGTATTCAGACTCTCTCCCAGGAAAACAATCTCCCTTGTAGGAACCAATTCTGACTTCTTTTCATTGAGAGTGTAACCCAAAGAGGTGAGAATGTCCTTCACGAAGTCCAAATCCTTTTGTAGTTGTTCTGGGGAATTTGCTTGAATTAGAGTCTCATCCAGGTTAGGATAAATTTGAATTTTTCTCTGCCTGCAAAAAGCAATGGCTGGTGCCAGGCACTTCGTGAAAACTCTTGGAGCAGTAGATAAGCCAAAGGGCAGTGCAGAAAATTGGAAGTGTTGCTCCCCAGTCCTGGAAGAAGGAACTGCCTGTAACTTTCCCTTATTGGGATGTGCACATAGGCCTCCTTGAGATCCAAAATTACCAGCCATGAATCCTTGCCCAGCTTTGGCAGTAACTGTTGAAGAGTGAGCATCTTGAATTTGGGAATCACCAGAAAAGTGTTTAGAATAGACAGATCCAGAATAGGGTGCCAAGTGCCCCCTTTTTTGGGTACCAGAACAAGTTTTGAATAAAAACCTAGGCCTGCCTGATTTGCAGGAACCAGCTCTATTGCTCCCATAGTCAATAGGGAAGAAATTTGAGTTTCTACCTCTACCTGAGAGTTCTGGGTATGTCTGGGTATCCTTGCAAAACAAGGAAGGTGTGAAAATAAAACTTGTAACCTTGGTTTACTATACTGAGCACCCATTTGTCATCTGTGATGGTAGACCATACCTCTGCAAACCTGGCTAACCTTCCCCCCCAAAGGAAACCCTGGGCCCACAGAGGTAGGTACAAGAAGGCCGGAATCATTGAGAATGCTTGCTTTGGGAAGCTGGCTTGGAACTTCCCGATTTAGCAGAAGAATGCTATTGTTTAGCTCTTTGAGGGGCAGAAGGCTGCCCTCTGGAAGATCTGAAACCCCTAGACCTAGTGTGACACTGTTTGCCAGGATCAGGGAAAGACCAATTCTTGGAGGGATAATACCTACTAAAAACCTGAAGTCAAGCACCCTGGACCCAACAGATGGCAAACAGACTTTATTGGCTAAAACTCCTCAATACGAGCAAAGATACGAAATTCAAGCTGTTCCACAGAAACACAAATTAATGTACACACTGTCCAAGTCGTTTTCATCAACTTCATCAGATAACATGCAAATCAATCATCTTAGCTCAATAAAGTCTGTTTGCCATCTGTTGGGTCCACAGTGCTTGACTTCAGGTTATTGGTTTTTTACTGGCATCATCCATTTTGTGGATAATACCCACTAAACTGAGGAGGCTGAACCTGAAGGAAATCTTTTACAGCTTGCATAGATTTCACCTTATCCTCCAACTTCTTCAGAACCTCCTCAGCCTTGTTACTAAAAAGGTTGTCTTTGTGCAAAGGAACATCCAGCAATTTAGATTTAACAGTTTCAGAAAGAGGCTACTCTCTAAGCCAAGCATGCCTTCTAATTAAAGAATCAGAGGCTGCTGCTCTGCAGGAAGCCTCCAAAGTGTCAAAACCACAATGCAGTGAATGCTTATTAACTAGATTGGCATAATTTAGTAAATCTTGCAAGTCCTTGTTCTCCGACATGGAAGGAAAAATTCCCAAGCTTAGCTTTAATAGTCTCAAAAGTATGCTTCTGATACTTAAGCATGTGAAACAGACAATTCGCAGATCTAATGGCAAGAGTTGCAGAGGTATAGACCTTTTTACCTCACATGTCCAATGCCCTAGACTCCTTATCAGAAGGTACAGGGTTTTTAGCAATAGTAGCTTTAACACCCTTGGGGCCTTGAGAAATAATCACATGATCAGCAGTAGGATTTTTAAAAAGAAATTGGTGAGAATCCGGAACCCTATAATACCCATCAGGTTTTCTGGGGTAAGCAGGGACAGAATTGGGAGTTAAAGAATTTTCCATGAAAACATCATCCACAACTTCTAAAGCTGGAGGTATAGCCAAAGGCTTATGCTGTGGCAAATCCAAAAACTCCCTGATTCTTTTCTTTGACTGAGGAAAATTCTGACTTTCCCATTTAAAGTGCTCTGTAAGAGTATTCAAAGTATCCCCAAAGGAAAAATCCTCTGGAGGGGAGGCAGAAGGGATAGAGTCCTCACAGCATCAGAATCCTCAAAGACAGAATAAAGTTGAGAATTTCCTTCTTCACCAGCAGAAATACTGGAATCCTCAGAATCTGAAACCGACAAAACATCAGGAGACAATTCCCTAGCCCTCTTGGAAGGGAGGTGAGAGCCCCTAATCAGGGGAAGATCATCACCAGCCATCTTTACCAACTGGGACTGAGGCACAGGAGGGTAGGTAGACACCTGCTTGTGTGTAGTTTTGCGGTTGGAAGGTTTGCTAGTACTCCGGAGGGACTCGGGAGGCCTAGCAACTGCATAAGTCTGACTTAAGGTAGTTGCCCTGGGTCTGGTCTCATGTCAAAGAGAAGAGGCATTGGAAGCCAGTGCCTGCAAAGCGGCTACGGAGCCATCTGAGATGGAGACAAGCAGAGGGTCAAAAGATGAAAAAGCAGCCTGCAGCATGGAGGACTCTGTAAGGGTCTCGGCAGAGGCCTGTGGCTGAAAATCTGCTGACTGCAGGGGCTGCAAAAGCACCTCACTGACTACCGCTGAGCTGATGACCAATTTCACCTGTGCTTCATCGGCAGATTTAACCCTAGAGGCCTGTCACTGGTCTTTGTCCTTGCATTTCATATGTATATCCAAAGTCAGGAGACCAGAGGACGCCATACCAATGAACTTAGGCCAGAGTCTGAAATGCTTAAACAAAATCTAAGCTCTATGGCATATGCTATACGGGTTAAAGGAAGCACAGAGATCACAATTAGGGACGTCGTGCTCAAGGCCCAAACAAGTTATACAATAGAAATGAAAATCACAGTGTGGAATCTGTTTTCCACAGGCAAAACAGTTATTAACTTTATATGACATTCGTTAAAGCAAGAAAAGTGGGTCCCCAATGGGGTACTTATCTGAAGGCATCTTCAACTTGGTAGTCGGAAAGTGAAAAGAAGGCAAATGGCCGACCGGCACTAGTACAAATTGCATCTGTTTCATGCTCTGTGGCAAGAAAGACTGAGGAAATGGCGTCAGCTGCCTCCCTTTATACCAGACGTTCTGACATCAATTTTACAACAGATGACAACCAACGTCATATACCAAGGACTCTGGTATTCGGGCCGACTGAGAACTACTGGGAGCCGGATAACCCATATGTTAGGACTGCAACAGTGAAACAAAGAACATTGAACTTGATTCACCAGTGAACTGGCTAAGAAAGGAAACAAGAAAGTGACCCATGAGAGTTACCTTTCCATTCATTTTTCAGGATGGCAGAAAACTGACCATCTACTTTTCTGTCAGGGATTCTCTTTAAAGGATGGATGCAATAACCAAATGCTGAAGCAAACCAACATTGTGACATATGTTTAAAACCAGCCCTGCAACATACAACCCATGAACTAGCAGCACTACAAAACTAAAGCCTCAACCCACAGTCCTATTTCTACACACACAACAACGTCACAAGGTGTGACAAACTTATTTGTATGGAAATTAATTTCTTTACCACAGCGAAAACGCTATTGTGGTGTAATTGCATTTATGCAATAAAGCTGTTGGTTCCACATTTTGCTGTGGTAAAGAAATTCATTTCCACCTCGAGTGCCAAGATTGTGTTGGTTTTGGTTTACTTGTCACTTTGGGCACTTCCCTCTGTTTCGTTTTGGTGTTAAATTAATTTATATGTTGAGGATTATCTTGGTGAAGACAGGCTTGGAGGTGACTTGATACAGAGCAATGGCAACCTTATTATTATTAATTTTGTATCCGTGCATCCAGCTTTCCTCATTAAGGTATTGTGTGGATTACAGTTTAGTAATACACAGTACATTTCCTGTTAATATAACATTTCTGTAATCCAGTGCACTAATACAGAACAGAAATGTATGATGTATCAAGGTTTCTGTAACAAACCATTTCCATTTCCTGGGGCATTCTAAGGATACATGGCACAGCTGCAGATACACATGTATAACGTCTCTAAGAAACTCTCCAATTGGATAATAGAGTAACAGATGAGCAACTAAGAGCAATATACTCATTGGTGCTTGATTGAAAGTTAAAACCAATGAGTACAAAACAGGAGCTTAAAAAAACAGACAGTTGGAGAGTGTACCCTAAAAGCAGGACATATTGCAACCATTCAAGGGTAACAGTAACTTAGTAAAAACAAACCGTATAATACCTCAAGATAACAGGGTAGCTTTAGCTTCTTACCTGTAATGACTGTCCTGACAAGTCGTGCTTCATCTTCCTTTTTGCACTCCAGCATTCCTTGGAATGTACTGTCCTTCTGCTGCAGAGAAAGTTTCCTGCGTGATTCTCGTTGTAGTAGGTCTGGACTTTTATCACTTACTATGGTCACACCATTCACTGGTTAAAAAAAAAAAAAAGCATTGTGTGACATTATAGGCACATCACTTATTTTACCATATTTCAACCTCAGACTACTTATTTTTGATTTCAGTGTTATACAGCTGAATGACCTAATGAAAGAAAAACATTACTGCATCCCACCCTTGAAGACGAGAAAAAATGCAGAATGCACTTGCCAATGGTCTGCTACTTAACACTAAAGATATGCAGCTGTTTCTCATGAGAAACTTTTACAATTCAACAAAAAGAATTTATGTACTCACCATAACATTCCATCTTTCTTGTCCATTTTCGCTTTTTCCTCACAACCCACCTTCCTGCCCAATAAGGAGTAATAAAGGTGCAAGGATTAGCTCAAGTACTTCACCACAAATATTGTCTACAGGAGCTCTAGAATAGAAAGCAGAAGCTGAGTGAGCCTTAAAAGGCCTTGACAATTGTTTACCCTGTGCAATATAGAAGACACAAAATCTGTGATCCATTTTGCTAAAGTTGTCTTAGATACTGGTAGGCCTTTTCTTGTTTCTGAATATGAAACAAATAATTGGCTTCCTTTCCTGAAGCCCTTTGCTCTGTGAAGATAGAACCACAACCATCTGTGAACATCTAACAAATGGGGTAAATATTCACCCCTGTTGTGAAAATCTGGGACTGGGACTGGGACTGTATGACATGTCTCAGGATGAAATTTAAATCTCATGGAGGAAAAGGATCTTTGTAAGGGGGGGGGGGGGATTAATAAGAGTGTTCCTTTCAAAAAGGCTTTACACAGCTTGTGTGAAATTAAGGAAGAGTCACCTTCCCCAAGGTGGAAATTAGATATGGTTGCCAGTTGGACTCTGATAGTAGCAGCAGCTGCTCCTTCATTGAACAATTGTGCTAAGTTATCCAAGATTGAGTGGATTAGGTGCAGTGAAGAGACCTATGTCATGAGATTTAGCCCAAATAGCAAATGTGCAAGTGGAAAGTTTATGAGATGATGATAAAATGTGATCAACAGGGGCAAAGAGTTGTGGTTGCCTAGCTATCACTGGAATTGGAGGAGCCAAGCTGTCAGCTTGAGGTTGTTCAGGTTGGGATGAATCATTCCTGTCGGGTGAGACAGTAGGTCTGGAACTGGGTCCAGAATCCAAACTTTTCTAGAATATGAGACCAGAGGAAGCGAAACTAAATCTGTTGAAGCCAAAAGGGGGCAATCAGTATTACTGTTCTCTTTAACTTGTTAGCTTTCTGTAGAAATTTGGGGGTCAAGGTAGTGAGACTAAAGGAGTAAAGGAGACCTGGGGGCCAATCATGAAGAAAAGCGTACCTCTGTGCCCCTGCGGGAGATTAGGGCAAAGTAGCTGCTGCATTTGTTGTTGATGGGACAGGCAAAAAAATCACAGCATGGACAGCCCAATTTTCGGAAAATCATCACTGCCATATTCTGATTGAGGGACCACTCATTAGCAATCATATTAGACCTGCTCAATTTGTTTGCTATCACACTGGACTTCCCCGGGATATGTATTGCTATCAGAAAGTGGTTGGATGATATCACCCATTGCCAAACCCTGAATGCTTCAGCAAAAGGGGTATGATCTGGTTCCTCCTTTCTTCTGATGCACCAAGCCACCGACATATTGTCTGTGGGATTTTTCTTAGTTTATTGAGATGCCTAGTTTTGCACCGATTATTAAGATGTAGTCCCCTTGCTTGTATAAGTAGATTCCTGGTCAGGGCAGAAATAAGCTAGTCATCCATAGACTATGAATGCTTGCCATCTCAAGTGAGCCTCCACTACTGTCATGCATTTGGTGAACATTCTGGGGTTTGTAGTGAAACCAAAGGGTAGCGCTCGAAACTGGAAATGACTGGCTCTCAACCAGAAGCGTAAGTGGCTTCTGGACTTTAGGTCCATCTTGATGTGGTAGTACTCATCCTGAAGGTCTACAGAGCACATCCAATAGTCTTTTTCCAAGAATGAAAGAATAGACTGTACAGTGACCATCTGAAACTTGCTCTTTTGTACCGATTTGTTTAGTCTGCTAAGATCCAGAATCTGTCTCCAGTCCCCTGTTTTCTTTCGTATTAAAAAGAACCTTGAGTAAGTTTCAGATCCTCTCTGGTTTGGGGGGACTTCTTGGGTGACTCTTTTGTCTAGCAACCTTTGAAGAGGGAAGGGTATCACTAGGAGTATCCTGAGGCCTAGAGACTCACTGTCCTTGTGGGTGGTGTGGTTTAGAAAGGGGGACACTGGCTGTAACATGGGCATCTGAAGATTTGAAAAGGAGGGTACACTTTGTGTGGCTGAACCAGCCATGGCCTTCTTCAGAGCCTCAAAGACTGACTGCCCCTATAAAGAGAAGGACCCTGGATCCAATAAACCAGAGTCTCAAACTGTAGTCCCCTCAGCTGCAGATAGCCTACCCAAGGTCAAAGCCAGAGCCAAGCTTACCTGCGCCAAGGCTCCGAGAACCAGGGATAGCTCCCATAACTTTGGAGCCAAATCCTGGTCCTCAGACTCAAGATGGCTCTGAGAGCTATCCAGTCCTCACAAGAATGGAGAGCTCAAGGACCAAGTCAGATCTGAGGAGGTGAAAGCCCTCTGATCCAGCGCAGAATGTACCCGGGCATTGGGATCTCTCAGCTCTGAGATTTACCAGCCAGAGGAGGAACAACGGTGGGAGACGTGATGTCAGTCAGATCCTTGGCTCTGGGGCTAGGATCTGATAAAAGTTTTGCCAGAGATGGTGTCCTTAAAAGTCTTAGAACCACCTGGTCCACATCATCATCGAAAAATCTCCTGGTTGAATGTGATGAAGAGGCTGAAGACCTTGACCTGAAGATGAGCAAAGGTACCCACAAGGTAACCCACTCTATAGAGGGGGAGTACCAAGGCCCTTCAATGGAGATTGGACGATGCCTCTGATCCTGATGGACTTCTCCCCTCTGAAGTAGATTTTGAAGTACCAGCCTTTCTGATTCTTGGATCAGACAACTTAGATTTTTTTTTGCATTGACTCCAAAAGATCCTTGGGAGCCAACAAATGTCATTGTTTATGTTTTTCATGCCCGGATGAAGATGAAGAAGATAGGCTGGACTGAGCCAACTTCAATGGAGTTTGTTTCTCAGATCCAGCAATAGCCTCAGCAAAAGGAGAGGTCAGCATTTCCTTTCAACATAAATTTATTCTTGTATTCAACCAGTGCCCTGAGGTTGAACACATGACAAATGAAACAGTCCTCCTGGAGGTGGAAGGGGCACAAACAGTAAACGCATAGACTATGTGCATCACTCATAGGCAATTTTTTGCCAAATTTAGTACATTTTGTAAAACCTTACGGCTTTTTGGGTTTGCTATGCTACACACACACACACACAACCACAGAAAATAATAAAGGGAGAAAAAGGGAAACAGGATAGGGAATGCAACTACCAAGAATAGTAGGTAGAAAGGGGAGGAAGACTACCAACTATGGTAAAAAGAAACTACCCGTAGGTAAGAAGAAACTAGAAGAAATACAGTATAAACACAAAAACACAAGAAAATCAAAGTAAAAAAAGTAAAGAATTTAACTTGTAAACACTTAACTGCCCAGAACTGTATGGTTAACCATGTCTTTGTGAAAGTGGCAAATGAGATCTGAGGTAATGGGAGAAGGTGCATTATGGGTAAGGGGAGGTGCCCAAGAGCTTTGTTGGTTGCCACGAGCTTTTGCAATGGCCGAGTTGGATCCCAGGGCAGTGATCTGAACCGATCAAGTGAGGATAAAGTGAAAATTAACATCATCAGATCTGATTTTTTCTTTTGATAAGAATGCTCACTGATGACTGCAACACAGACAACACTAACATTTTAGCTTCTGGTTGATAGTGCCAGGCAAACAAATTTACTGCATCATTGCTCATTACCACATGCAAAAATTAAGAATCCAATGACACTATAGTGTATTTTGTTTTACTGTATGTGAAGGGCCTAAAGCTACAAAACTGGTATCTGCTAGACTTAACTATAAGCAAGATGAAAATAGAACACTGCCTAAGTTTATGTGAAATTAATCTAGAACTATGTGGCTCTTTCCACAAAGCAACCATTGCACAATGTGGGCACTGCATCCAGGACAGCCAGCATAGGGCAGATGTCTACCTCCAAAAGCTTACCTGTCTACCCACTGGTAATATGTGCAGCAAAGGGTCCAGTCTTATGAAAGAAAGAATATAATACAGGTTTTTTTACGGGATGTCTCGAAGTCTGATGCATACTGTCCATAATTCTATTGACTCTTCCTGTAGCAACCAAACATAATGCAATGCTTTTCTATGGCAATCACTGTGAAAATTGAAATGCTTCTTGACCAACCAACACAAAGTTTCACTTCTTTATAATGTTCTACACCAGAAACATAAGTGGTAAAGGACCCATGTCTATATCAGAAGAATGCAAAGTTCATGTAATCACTGCTGCACAGGTAAAAAACACACACTCTCCAAAGCCAAGAACACAGTATCCATGGGACCTGACAACATCCCAGGCTGTGTTCTACATGAACTACAGAACAAACTGGCACCACACCTAAGTACCATGTTCAGTCATAGCCTCACCTCAGGCTTTGTGCCTACTGAATGGTGCACAGCGATGGTCATCCCACTCCACAAAGGCGGATCCACCACGGACCCCGGGAATGACCGCCCCATTAGCCTGACGAGCCTGATCTGCAAGGCCATGGAATGTATCATCATGGAACTTATAAACAAAGACATTGGTAATCTCCAAACTCTGAACCCCACCCAGTTCAGGTTTGTAAAAGGCAGATCATGTCTCCTAAACCTGACAGACTTCTCTTGAAGCAGTCACCAAAGCCATAGATGAGGGTAAGGTGATTAACACAGCCTATCTAGATCTCGCCAAGGCTTGTGACACCATCCCCCACTCTGGAATTATAGATAAACTCACTAAATTAGGTATAAATCCTTCTGTCACAAGATGGGTTGCCAACTGGCTAACTGAGAGAACCCACACTGTGAAAGTAGCAGACTCCAAATCCGACTTCAGACCAGTGGAGTACCACAGGGTTCAGTCCTAGGTCCTTCTCCTGTTTGGTATCTACTTCTCTGAAGTGCAGGCTAACACAGAAGGTCTTTGGCTAATGAAGTCCACAGATAACTGCAAACTAGGAGCCATAATCAAAACGCCTAATGATGTGGACCATCCTAAAAAAGGGTCTCACTGAGACATATGCCCAGTATCAAAGCCATGGCTTCAAGCTCAATGCCAAAAAGTGCATTGTCATCCCTTTTGGTAAAAACTCTATACCCATGAACTATCACATAGGCGGTAGTCTACTTGACACCAAAAGTGTGATAAGAGACCTTGGGACACAGGTGGACAGTAGTCTCTCCTTTGATAATTACATCACCACAGTAGTCAGGAAATCCTTTTACATGGCACACCATCTCAAAAGGTTTCTCATCCAGGAAAAAAGAGATAATTATTCCCCTCTACTCATCACTCATTAGTCCCATTAGAGAGTACAATGCCCCTTTTGGTATGTACCTCACAAGACATCTAGAACAACTGAAAAGGCTGCAGAAATACCTCACAAAGAGGATTACCGGCCTCAAGCAGATGTCCTACGCAGACAGTCTCAAAAAAAACTCCAGCTTTACTCTGTCACATATCACCTACTCAGAGGCGATCTCTGCCTAACATACAAAGCTATGTCAAACCCAGAGCTGCTGGACATACTCCACTTAAAGAAATCCCAATTCCTCTGAGCTACATGCTCTAGGGACCTAAAGCTTGTCACCACAATAGACAGAACATGCTAGAGGGATAGATTCCTGTCCCAGAGACTTCCCATACTCTGAAACAAACTACCTATCTATATCAAACAAAGATCCTAATTAGCACGCTTCAAGAAAAATCTTGATGATTGGATGGGAAATAGGAAATTCACCCCAGGGATCACTTCTGTGGCTCAGTTCGACATTGGCACAAGAAAATAATTTTCTTGGGTGGCGAAAGCCAGGGTACCTTTTTGGCTAGGCTTATATAGGCCCTAGGGCCAATAGCCTAGCACCTACCTATGAACCTATGATATGTTCCATGGCAGCCATTAAAAATGGGGGAGGGGGTAACCAATAAAATTTTCTATAACATGTTTTCCACTGACAGGCACTAGAGAAAGAAACTTTACAGTGGAAAACAGTGCGTTGCAGATCAAGTCTGACATGATAACCATTGCCCCATGAGGAGACGAGTAGAAAAATCAGTCACACTAGCAAAGGATTTTGTAATGCTGCTAAACAAGATGTCACTATGGCTGCCAATAAAAAAATAGTCAGCTATGGCTAAAGCAGAGGCTCCATACATTTCTTCCAGTCCCAGCCTTCACAGTAGAGTACATAAAGACCTGCATAAGAAACCATGCTACAAAAGCCATACTGAAGCATTAAGCAGATGCAGCTGCTTTCTACCTTGATGTAAAACTGACTGTTAAGTCTTATGCATATATCCAACCAACAGCAACTGCTCAGCACATAAGACCAGCTAAGCCCACTTTTTCTCATCTCACTGAATAATCTGTAGTTTCAATGTAATAGTTTTTTTAATCCAGAATGTAAACTAGAATATTTTCTGCCAATTCTGGCATATTGACCTGCAACCATTCTAAGCAACATTTACGTTTAGTATGTTTTTGTATACTTTAAGTGTGCAAGAAAGGATGACAGACTGACTTGAGCCATCTTAACCGGACGGAATAAGCAAAGTCAAACTCATTACCCATCAACTATAATAATTAACAGTAGTTTTATATTCATGTGCACTTGATGTCACAATCCTGAAAAAACTTTGCATGAAGCATCTACAGATGGATCAACTTTAGAGTCTGGTGTAGCAGAATTTCAAATTAATGGGCATTTGTAGGTGACATATTTCAGCACTTCCGCATTCCATGTGAAGGTAGGCTATTATCATCTAAAACTGAGTTTCCAAATACTCAACCACTAAACTTAATGAATCTAATCAAGTCACTCAAACTCGTCATAGCTCAAACTTACTTAATAAAGAAACATGTGCAAAGTGGCCCTGCCTTGCTTATCATATAATTAAAGACGGGTAAAAAGCTTTACATGAAATCCAACTCTCATGTGACATAATGCTGTAACAGTGTTTCTGGTTACAAGTCTAAAACAGAGATTCAAAGCCTAATGAACCCCAAACACCAAAAACAAAGGCAACAAATTCTCCCTTAGCCTGTAACATGAAAACAGTTTCCAATCAGGACCCTTTGCTCCTTTCCTTTTCCTTCCTTTTACATTCTTATACATCACACAATTGTGATAAGGGAAGTCTGCCTCAGACACAATGTGTGAACTTCTCCATAAACACTGAATGAACAACAAAACCACTTCTAAATCAAAACTCATATCTACAAATAATTACAACAAATTAATCTTAATATAGTTCAAATGCATCAAAACTCACTGCCAACTCTGCTATAAAAAATGTTAAACAAGTGAACCTTCCCCAGTGCACAATCACATAAATGTGCTCATTCTTATAAATAAACAAGTCTAGACTGCTGGTCATCAAATAATACTCCCAACATCTAAGATAATGGTATCTACAGAAGTGTCAAAACAATTTAACCAATCCTGTAAGTCATAAGGATTAATGTAGCTAAAGTAGCTATGTTATCTGGCACCTTGTGCTTTTTCCCAAACTGGCACCCCCTCAATTCTAAGTTGAGGGAAACAAAAGTGACTTGCTACAGTTACAATGCTATACATGAAGCACTTCAGCAATGAAACAAACATAGTATCAACCATTCATATCTGAAATCTGGTACTACACTACTGCCCCATTGGCATTTGCCAATTTTGTCCCTCAACAGCTTGCACCTGGGGGCAGTTACCCCCTTCACCCCACTCTGGCTATGCCTTTCAATAAAAAAGCTACAGAGGTGAACAGCAAACCTGTTAAATCTTGCACTTTCTTCATGTAGACCTTCAGCTGCTTCTTCAACTTACGAACATTCTTATCTTGTGTCTCAAGCTGCTCCATAAGATCCTGAAGCAAGACAAATAGGGTGATGGTCTTTAACAGCAGTTTGTTACTACTTAATGCACTTTTCAACATATTAAAACATTAACTTTGTTAAATTCATATCCGGCATGCCACATTAAATGATCGTTTCAGTCATTTTCAATATACTTAGCTTAATTCTCAAATTTTATTTATAATTCTCAAAACAGAAAAATCAAAATGTTCAGAGAAAATGTTCTCACTACCCATGTTTACATATACAGAACTTCGGAGGTGTAAGTACAACTGCACGTTCTTATTGTTCTAAAGCAGGCTCATTTTTACACGTCCCTTTTCAGACTATGAGCTACCTCTGTTTTAACCTGTTTTACTAGAACCAGCATCTTATTTTAAGTAAAGCAGATCAAGTATACAGTTACAGTGGCTTAAATGAAGCAAGATAATCTGGAACTGCAGATTTTCATGAGGTCATACATCTTAGGTTGTTCACCTAGCTTTGAAGGATATTGGACCTGCTATGAACACAAAGCACAATACGCCAACACAGGGAGGACATGTAGACTCCACACAGAAGGCACCCCAGCTGAAAATCAAACAGGGGAACTTCTTACTGTGAGGTGACAACACAATCCACTGTGCCAACCCCATCACTGTACCTAATACACAAATATAAGTTTCCCTAGTTGTAACAAACAGCAGGTAGAGTTGAAATGGTCTGCATGAAGATGAAATCAGCCAGTACTTAAGGAAATCAATCCAGACTGGAAGGCCTAATAGTAAAAACTAAAACTCAAATACTCAGGCTGCATAATGAAAGAACTCAGAGAAGCAGTTCTTGGCAGACAGGCCTGGTTTGCTAAAGTCCCTGAGGTCAGATTTGGATTCAACTAAACAGCAACAATGAAACCAACCAGAATACATGGTCAGTGCTACTGAAGGCATATAGGACACAGTCTAAATTACAGGCAAGTACTATGCTAATGCTGAAGCATTAAGCAGTTTATCTACTGCAGAAAAGTCTATAGCTTGCACCCAGCTAACCAGCTATTAGGTAAGATATCATGGAAGATGCAATGGTGCAAGCTGAACAAATTAGAAGCTGGACTGCCAAGGATTTGTTACAAGTTCATGAACATGAATTTAAATATTGAACAGTGATACTGGAGCCAGGGTCTAGGCCATTGCTCCCTATTGAAATATCAGCATTTGTAATGCTGAACGATGACAAGCCAGAAAAAGACTATTGAAAATGCAGGAGAAGAGTGAATACTGAACATTGCTCTTCTCCTTATGTGTGTGTGTGTGGGGGGGGGGGGCAAGCCCCCTACAAACTAATATATACTAACTTAAAGGATTCCATACCACAGAGAAAATGGAATACTGAGCAAAACAGCCACCTCAGACTTGGTATATACAAGCCCCATTTTTGACTGTTCAATCTCAGCATTATAGGACTCAATAAAATGGGTCCGACATTTTAAGCAGATAGTTTATGTCATATTATTCCAGAAGCAAATCATTTAAATAGCAGAGAAGATGAGTACTGCTGGGGGGAGTAAATTTAGTCACTCTGGCAAGGTTATTTTGTTCAAACTTTGCATGAAGCAGATTCTGAAATATCCAGAATGAAAGGTATAGCCACATTATAAATATAGTGGCCTGGCATGGATCAGGCTGTGAAAACGGAAATATGGATGAGTGTCAAGCAAGCAGTATATCACCATCAAATGGTCATTCACATCCAAGGGCATGGCCTAAAATGCATATCGGGTATTGTGGCCCATTCCTTTATTTACCCCCCTCTGAATGGTGCTCAAATTGGATGAATGTGTACACTATAAATCCCTGAAGTTGTCAAGCAACTACAAAAACTAACAAGCTGTGGTTTCCAAAGGACTCCTGAAAAGTTTAGTTTGGGACAATAGATATTATTTCATAAATTGGAAATTGCTGATGCATTATTATGAACAAAGCGACAACTGGTATGGGACCAGTGTCTGGTGGAGAACAAAGGGTATTTCCACAAGGTAACCCTGGCAAATAATAGTTTTGTTTGACAAGTAAAATGGAAAACAAGTCCAACAAATACCACTGGTTCCAAGGACAAAGTACTGCAGACAGATGGAAGTATTCACCAAAAACAGTGCAATGAGAAACACACAGCTCCATGAAATTTAAAAACAAAACAAGGTGTTTCGCATTCACAGTCACTTTTTCAAACATCACTTCTTCAAACAAATATTAATCAGCTGTAATGCTACACATTTAAAGCAATGTACATCACCTTTTTCATTAACCTGTCTGGCTAATGCACTCCTCACACTTCTTTTTTTCATAACACACACACACATATATTATATATATATATATATATATATATATATATATATATATATATATATATATATATATGTATATATATATATATATATGCTTGCTAATGCATTCCTTTAATATATATATATATATATATATATATATATATATATATCTTTGCTTGCTAATGCATTCCTTTACCCATCTATTAGCCTTTCCAAATATAAAACATATTTGGCACACACAAAGATAAACCAGATATCATCTGACAGTTTACATAGAAGTGAAAAGTATATTTCTTCATTGTGACTGGATGAATAAAAGTCTGAGACATATTTGCAATAATTACATCTCTGAAAGACCTGTGTGCTTATATATTCAGATAGCTTCCTTCTTATTATAACATAACTGACTCTTCATGTTCATTCAGTATTTAAAAGTGAAACAAATACATCACCGATAGTATTTGCAATGAATTTGCAGTTAAAATATCCTAGGTCTTAACTACTCTGCATGCTGTACTAACATCCCTGAAATATTAAAAAGGAAATCTTGGTCTCTTTTCCTCAGTGTTTCTTATATTCACAACTCTCTCAGTGAAAAGGGGTTTTGTAATGCTTGATCAAGAATTAACATCTACTAAGTCAAATTTATCTCTTCACTTCTATATCCTCCAGTATAAAATCTTTCATGTACCTCTAGTAATACAGCATTATCACTTAACAATTGGCCCTTAAATTGTTCCTATATATAAATTTAAGGTAAATACTAATATGGCAAGGAAAGAATTGCTTTTGCAGTCCTTTCATAATTTAGTATCCCTCTGACCATACATATAATGATATACAATGACATTAAGAAACATTTTTGAATAATCAGCTACAAACCATAAAAACAGTCATACTGAGTATCTGTCATTCACAAAATATGTGGTCGACATATCTATACTATTTTAGTTGTCGCACTACTTTCCAGAAAAGAAATATAGTCAAAGAACTGATGGTCCATTTATCTACACTTATCTCTGATGACAGCAATTTTCGTGTTGAAATGAACTTGATTTTTTATGTTTATCGAGAGACACTATCCACGCTCTATTAGAGAATTTAAAGAAGCTGATCTAAATGTCTGCAAAAAAGTAGTAAAGCAGGGTGTATTTGTTATACCTTACAACACAGAACCTCACAAAATTAAGAACATTTAAACTTCAAATTGGTACTTTATCTTTACTGAAAAGCTTAAAAGGAAATTAGGGAAGATCCCACCCTTTTTACATATGGTAGGGGTAGGAATATTAAGGAATTAGTTGAAACTACCTTTCATACTAATTGACGATAGGTACAGATCAAAAATGTCAAAATGTGGTACATGCTCAATTTGTACATATATTAATGAAGGTCCTTATGCTGTGGTTAAAGATTTCCACAGAACTATTAGCTGTCCAGGACATATCAACTGTAATTCTATGGAAATTGTTTTTCATGCTACCTGTATTTCACGCAATGCATTCGACATTGGGAAAACTAAAAGGAAATTTAGGGATAGCATTCACGAACCTCTTAGGGATATAAAGAATCATAAAATCAACAATGCTTTATACAGACACTCCCGCAACTGTTTGAACATTAAGAGGTTTACTTCTTTTGTGATTGATAGAGTCAAGTTTAACGTTAGAGGGGTCAATGCAGAGAATCACTGGAATATAAGGGGCTATGTTGCCATATTAGATTAAATGTTACTAATCTGCCACGTCTGAATGACAATTTGTCTTTTGTTTTAAATAGAAGGTAGTGCATGAATCTGACCTTTATATTTAATCATTTTTTAATATCTGAAATATATTAACAGCTCCCTCTTATTCGTTTTACTTATTTTTATTTTCATTTTACTTCATATTATATTTATTTTTATGTATTCAATGACAATATGTTGTACTGAATTAGATCAATTATTCTGACTACTACCAATTGATTTAATGTTTGGTATGTGACTGGCTCTTGCTTTATGAACTGACCTGCTGTTTTTGGAGATGCACTCTGATGAAGTTCCATATGAATGTATCTGGGATGAAAGCATTTAGTGTGTATTGTTTTTAAAGTGTGTTATAGCTTAATAAAGTCCACTTATTCTTTGGTGCTTCACATGTTCCTGCATGCAATGTATGGTTACTGGTTTCTACTGCATGTGTGTTTACTGTTTACATGTGGTCAACATGTTCATGCCCATTCAACAAACATTTCTGCCACTTAGAAGTACTAAGTTGGTATAGCTATTGGCAAAGCATGTACCCTTAGCTACATCTACTGCGTTAAGAGAGATCAAGAAAAATAGCACCACTGATATGGAGTCATCTGATAAAGATAGGGGAGTGGTGGAAATGGGCAGGTATGTCTATGCTATATGGAACAAACATGTGGTCTTATTAATTAACATCAGTTATCAGTGCTGAGTTTGCAACTGACTGAAATAATAAATATTGTAGTGAGAGAATGAATAAGCCTACCACAGTCACATTTTCCAATATATCCAAAAGCTGCATTAAAGAAAGAAGTAACACTGAATACCATGAATCACTACAAAGACGGAAGTTCTCCAGTGCTAAAGAAGCAGTTGATATGGTGAGAATGTTGTAGTTGTTTGTCTTTTCCCGGTTAAGGGGTCGCCACAGCAGGAACTCCGGTCCGCTAATGATTGGCAGTTAGTTTTTATGGTGTTGAGTTGCCAGCCCAATGCCCAACCTTCAACGAAGGCACGCCCATTCAACGCATGCCTTTCGAACGTCCACTCGACCGTGGGGAGGACATGCAGACTCCACACAGAAGGCACTCCCAACACAAGCCGAGAATCGAACGGGAGAACCTCTTGCTGTGAGGCAACAACGCAATAACTTTCCTAAAAGCATAACACAGCCTCTCACACTTTACATGGTTCTATGGAAGGTAGGCATTGGGTAGTAGAGTTGTGCAAGTAAGCTTACTGTAACAGCAGATGATCAAGTGATCACTGCTGCAGCAGCCTAAGCTATGTAGGTTATATCCTGGTTTAATAACTAAACATTAAATAGCAGTGTTAATGTTTGGTTCTTAAACCTGGTGTAAAGTACTGCCGTGTGTTTCCATCAATTTTTTGTGTTTGGTTAAGCAGTTATTTCCAGTGTTCTTTGATATAGGTTATATATAACAGCTATCTGACTTACAAAGTTTCAGGGCATCATCTTTCACATGCCCAAACCATTAAGCAGCTTGAACTAAGCTGTCTATAAGCCAGGTTTGGGTGCTAAGCCCTTCAAATTGTGTGTCAACTAAGAGATGGTGGCCGAGACCTGACAGGACAAACCTAGGTGTAAAAATATATATAAATGTCTATAATATGGCAGAACAGCATATTAAAAAACAAGGAGAAAGGCAAGAGAGCAGTTACTACAGCAGTGATCATTTGACACCTACAGTTATGGTAAGTTTACTTGCACAACTGTACCATATTCATCAGCCTGATCACTGTTTCAGTACCCTAAGCTATATGGTAAATTACTCGAGCTTACAACATTTGAGACATGGAAGGGGAAGAGTCCAGGAGCCACTGGAGAATGGTCCTTGCAAACACAGATCTAGACCTAGAGAAGGAATCAAACTTTGTAAAAGTATGTACAGATGGTCAAGTTGCTACTTTTAGAATACATCCCTTTCCAAAAAGCCATGAATGAAGCCAAGGCCCTAGTAGAGTGAGCCTTGACCCTGCCTGGAATAGTTTTGTTGTGGTGAGAACAACAAAAGATAATAGCCTATGACAAAAGTACAGTTGTGTACACTTACCATAAATGTAAATATTTGAGTGTATTCACTGTAGCAGTCCTGACTATTGGGATTTCCTGCCTTGAAAGCACTCTGTCAGCCCAACTACCAGAGAAAAGTCTTTCCAACTCCCAGGCTGGCAGACACCCAGACCGTCAGCATGCTCAGGTATAAAGATAGCCAGCCTGTGTCAGAACATCAGTCTTTTATTGCCCCCCCTCCAAATAAGAGGAATCCTGAGAATACGGAGCCATCCCAAAGGATAGCTTGGCAGAGGAAGAGAGGCCAAGGAAGGGACACCTTTGGCTGTGCTGAACAGTCAGATAATGCCTATTGGCAGGCTAAGGGGGTAGGTGGGTGGGAAAGAAGACTGCAACAGTGAATACACTTGAACATCTACATTTATGGTAAGTGTACACCAACTGTACTATGTTCTTTGTGTTTCACTGTTACAGTCCTGACTACTGGGAATATTCCCAAAGCACAAGAGAGGGTGGAAGGATGCTAGGGCATACAGAGGATGCCCTCCAGGATAGCAGTGGCAAACCCAGATCTAGATTTGGAGAAGGATGTTAAATGGTAGTGTTTGGTGAAAGTATGCACTGAAGACTAGGTGGCTGCCTCTAAAATGTCCTTGGTGGGAACCCCCTTGATGAAGGCAGCAGAAGTAGCATTAGTCTTGGTGGATTGAGATCTAATCCCAATTGGGATACCTTGCCATCAAAGTTATAGTAAAAGGTGATGCAATGGAAGATCCATTTGGAAATAGTTGGCTTGGAAATTGTCTTGCCTTCGGCACCTGGGGCAAAGGTAATGAAAAGCTTCTCAGTTTTTCTCAAAACTTTTGTCTTATCCAGGTAAAAATGTAGCTGTCTGTGAACTTCCAAGGAATGCAGAATTCTCTCACCTTTATTTTGAGGGTTGGGGAAGACGGTTGATAGATGGATGGCCTGATTCACGGTAATGTCAGAGATCACCTTGGGCATGAAGGATAGGTTGGTCCTAACAGAAACCCTATCCTTGTGAAAAATAAGGAAGGGTTTAACTGCCATGAGGGCCTGCATTTCAGAAACTTTCCTACCTGAGGTGATAACTAGTAGTATACCTGTTTTCTAAGTCAGAAACTTGAGATCAGTAGATGCTGCTGGTTCAAAGGGAGGCAAAGTTAACTTTTCTAAAACACAGTTCAGGTCCCATGGAGGCAGAAGCTTCATTCTGGGAGACCTAATGTGTATGACCCCCCTGAGAAATTGTCATAAGAGTGGGTGTAAAAGATATGAGACTAGAAAGGCACATAAGCAGAAATGGTAGAAGCACGGATTTTAATTGAAGAGTACGATTTAGCAGTGAAGTCAGGTAGTCCAGGATGCTGGTAATGTGAATTGCCTGTGGTTCTGGGTGGTGGTCTTTGCACCAAATAGAGAAGCTTTTCCATTTGGCTTTGTAAGATTTCCTAGTGCTAGGTCTTCTGGACTCCTGGTGGATGTCTAGTACCTGCTTACTTAGGGTGATCCCTGTGTAGGCTGTTGTGGGATCATCCATGCTGCCAAGCTGAGGGTTGGCAGGTTGGGGTGAACAACCCTTCCCTCGTTTTGAGTGAATAGGTCCACCCTCTGAGGCAGAATCCACTGTGCCTGGTTGGAGAGCTGGAGGAGGAGGGGGTACCAATGCTGTCTGGGGCTGTCAGTATTGTTCTTGGGCTGTCCTTCCTTATCTTGAGCAGGACCCAAGGAATTATGGGCATTGGGGGAATGCATAAATGAGTAGTTGGGTCCATGGGAAGGAGAAGGCATCTGTTTTATAGGCTGACTGCTGTTTGATCCTGGTGCAAAATTTATGCAAATATACATTCTGTTTGTATGCAGAGAGATGCAATTGAGGAACCCCCCCCCCCCGAGACTGGGTTAAGGTCTGGAAGATCTCTGGGTACAGGCACCATTCATGAGGGTCCATAAGATTCCTGCTGAGGCAGTCTGCTAGAACATTCTGAACTCCTGGCAGGTATTGTGCTAAGAGATGGAGTCCCAAGGTATGTGCTGTTTCCCAGACTTGCAATGCTAGATGACACCGGGGGGGGGGGGGATAGGAGTATGTTCCTCCCAGTCTGTTAACATACCACATTACTGTGGTGATGTCCATCTTTACAAGCACAATGTCAGCAGTCCATTTTTCTTGGAAGGCTATTAGGCCTTTTTGTACAGCCATGAGTTCCAATTAATGTGCCCATTTCTGAACTTGATTTCCCCACTTCCCCTGGTAGGTTGTGGAAGTGCCCCCCCAGGTTGTCTCTGAGGCATCTGTTTTAAGTCTGTCTCTGAAGACTGAATATGTTGTGGGAGCAAGTCAGTGCTCACCATGCAAACTCCAGTGTTTGAGGAAAGGAATGAGGGGCATCGGTCTCTCTAGTGGATGGGAGTTCTAGCACCATATGTTCCTGAGATACCACTGCAACTTCATGTGCAGTTTGGCAAGGGGGATCATGAGGATGCATGAAGCCATGTACTCCAGGGCTCTTAAGAATTCCCTTGCTGAAATCTGATCCCTCATTTGGATCCTTTGAAAGTAATCTGTTAGGAAGGGCAGTTTTTCTGGGGGTGGGTGAAGCCCTCTGGAGAGTGGTGTCCAGGAGGGCCCCCAGGAAACAATCTTTTGGGTAGGAAAAGTGATGGACTTCTGGGGGTTCAATGTGAACCCCAAAGAAGATAGGAGGGTTCTGGGTGAATTTGAGATCCTGGAGTAGTTTGCAGGGATCTGGTGACTGTATAAGACAGTTGTCCAGGTAGGGACAGATTTGTATTCTCTTGATTCTGCAGAAGATTATTACTGAAGCCAGGCACTTTGTGAACACTCTTGGTGCAGCAGATATGCCAAAGGGTAGAGCAGAAAATTGATAATGACTGGATCCTGCCCTGAAGCAAAGGAACTTTCTGTGGGACTCCTATAGTAGGAATGTGAAGGTAGGCATCCCTTAGATCTAGAGAGACCATGAAGTCCTGCAGGGATGGCATGGGAAGGAGCTTTTGAAGAGTTAACATTTTGAATTTGGACACTAAGAGAAACTGGTTGAGTTTTGGCAGGTCCAGGAAAGGGTGCCAAGAGCTTTCTTTCTTAAGTACCAGGAATAGTCTGGAATAGAATCCTATTCCCTGCTGAGGAGGAGGGACTGGCTCTACTGCTCCTTACACACAAAGATTCTGAATTTGAACCAGGGCCTCTGTCATTTGGTTTAGGGTGAGATCTGGAAAACCTGAGGATTTTAATTGCTCTTTCAAAGACAGCTTGTAGCCATTTGCAATAATGTATAGAACCCACTTGTCTGAAGTAATTAGAGTCCAGGTATGATAGAAAAGAGACAGCCTTCCTCCTAGCTTTGGGGAAGGGGTGAAGTTGGGGGTGGCTGAGTGACTGAGAGTCCCTGGAAGTGGCTTGGGGTCTAGAACTTCCTTGTCTTGAGGTTTCTTAGGTCCACTGCCTGCCTTTTTGCAGGAGTTGCCTCTGCCTATGTGATTTTTCCCTTTGAGGTTTCCTCTAGCTATTTCCAGGCAGGGAGGGAAAGGACCAGTGCTTAGGGAAGTTTCTATTGAATCTGCTGTGGGGCTGCACCTGAAGGAAATCTTTCACAGTTTGCAAAGAGTTAGCTTTGTCCTCCATCTTTTCCAGCACTTACTCTGCTTTTGGGCCAAAAAGAACATTCTTGTCAAGGGGGACATCTAACAGATTAGATTTGACATGGTTCAGCAGGGCTTGTTCTCGGAGCCAAGCATATCTTCTAATCACTGACCCAATAATGACAACTCTGCAAGATGCTTCCATGACATCATACCCACAGTGTAGGGAATGCTTAGCTACCTGTACACTAGCATGACAGCATTCTGACAATTCCTTGGAAAGGTTTCTGTCCTCCAGGGCAGACACCTTCTGTTTAAGTTGGTCAAGGATAGTCTGCTGGTACTCATTCATATGAAATTTGCAGTCGAGGGCCCTCATAGTTAGTGTGGCAGAGTTATAGACGTTCTTGCCAAACTTGTCAAAGGCCCTGCTTTCTATCTGTAGGAAGAGAATTTCCAGAAGAACTGGATCTGGCTCCCTTTGGTGCTGGCATGATCACTTCAGAGTCAGCAGAGGGGTTTTGTAGAGAAATTTGTAGGATTCTTAAACACGATAAAACCTGTCTGGTTTTCAAGGGTCAAGAGATGGGGAGTTGGGCTTAAGAGAAGATTCCTAGAAGACATCATCCACCACTTTCAGAACTGGAGGGACAGCCAAAGGCTTATGTTCCAGTAAGTTTCAGGAACTCCCTAACCCTCTTCTTAGCCTGTGGGTAATCCTGAGCCTCCCATTGGAAACGCTGTCTCATGGCATGCGGGGTCTCCCCAAAGGTGAAATCTTCTGCTGGGGAGGCAGAAGGGAAAATCTCTTCAGAGTGAGAGTCCTCATACATAGTGTATGAAGGGCCCTCCTCAGATCCACAGTCTTCTGTGTCTGAGTCCTCCCCAGACATGGGGGGATCCTGATAAATATGAGGGCTCATCTCTTTTCCTTTTACCAGTGGCAACAGTTTGTTTAGACCTGACAAGAGAAAGAAGATCTTCTGCCAGTCATATAAGGTCCTGCTGAGAACCCTGTGGAAGTGAGACAGAAGGTTTAACTGCAGGCCTAGGTACAGAAGGCCTCCTAGGAGTGTTTAAGGTCTTAGGCTTAGGAGGGTCTAGCACTCTTCATGCCAGTCTGACGAGGATGCTGAAAATGTACTGAAGTTGCAGTAGGCCAAGGCCTTACTGCCTTGGATCCCGGGAACTACCGTCCCATCAGTCTGACATGCCTGATTGGCAAGGGCATGGAATGCATTATCATGGAACTTATAAACAAAGACAATGGCAACCTTCAAACACTGGACCCCACCCAGTTTGGGTTCGTGAAGGGCCAATCTTGTCTCCTGAACCGATTGATTTCTTCAAATCAGTCTCCAGAGCTGTGGATGAGGGTAAGGCAGTCCACACAGCCTATCTGGACCTCAGGGCCTTCGACACCATCCTCCACTCTGGAATCATAGATAAACTTACTGAGCTGGGCATAAATCCCTATGTCACTCGATGGGTTGCCAACTAGCTTACTGACAGAACCCAGACTGTGAATGTAGCCGACTCCAGATCTAGCTCCAGACAAGTGGTGTACACCTCAGGGTTCAGTCCTGGGACCGCTCTTGTTTGGCATCTACTTCTCTGAAGTAGAGGCCAGCACTAACAGACTCTGGCTAACAAAGTTCGCAGATGACTGTAAACCGGGAGCCATTATTGAATCCCCAAATGATGTGGATATTCTACAAAAGGGCCTTACAGAAACAGACACTTGGTGCCAGAGCCATGGGCTCAAGCTTAATGTCAAGAAATGTATTATCATCCCCTTTGGGGAAAAAACATGTACCCGTGAATTACCACATAGGTGGCAGTACACAAAATACCAAAGGTGTGATGAGAGACTTGGGGACACAGGTGGACAGTGGTCTCACCTTCGATAACCACATCACCACAACAGTCAAGAAATCCTTCTATATGGCACACCATCACTAAGGGCTTTTCATCCAGAAAAAAAGAGGTCATTGTCCCACTGTACTCATCCCTCATTAGACCCATTATAGAGTATAACTCCCCATTTAAAATGTACCTCACAAGACATCTGCAACAGCTGGAAAAAACACAGAAATATCTCACTAAAAGAATCACAAGCCCAAAGCAGATGCCATATGCTGCCCGCCTAAAGAAAAAACTCCAGCTATACTCTGTGGCATATCGTCTACTCAGAAGCAATCTCTGCTTAACATACAAGGCCATGTCAAACCCTGAGCTGTTGGACATGCTCCACTTAAAGAAATCCCAATCCCTCAGAGCCACAAGCTCCAGGGATCTAAACATTGTCATCTCAATGAACAAAACATGCTGGAGGGATAGGTTCTTGACCCAGAGACTCCCCAGGCTCTGAAATAGACTGTCCATACATGTGAAGCATAGCGCCTCCTTGGCCCTCTTCAAAAGGAACCTTGATTGAATGGGAGATAGAAATTCACAAAACGCCAACTTTAATGAACGAAGCTTTCGGGTACTCTACCCTTCATCAGCATATACAGACATATTCTATTCACATTTATATAGAGGCTCAATTAATGTCACATGTTTACACCAGCCACTAAAATCACAATAATAAAATTTGCGTAAGGCTATTTAATTTTAAAACATGCCATATATTGTATTATACATTTAAAACAATATCTATATAAACTATAAAACTAATATAAAGATATAAAAAATATACATATCAAAATATACATATATATATATATAAATTCTAAATAAATCTATTCATCATAAATTATCATACTGTCGTTTCACTAACACAGGTTTTATACTAATGGCATTGTTAAGGCCAGGGCTCACATCAGCCTGCAGTCTTATTATCCATTGTAGCTCCCTAATTTCCAAAGCATTATTTAGATCACCACCCCTTATACCCAAATCAACTGTGTCTATACATCTAAATTTAAATCTATGTGTCGTTTCCTCCATAATATGCTTATATAGAGCATTAGTTTGAATTTTTCTATTAATTTCTGACTTATGCTCGACCACACGGTCTTTCAGTCGTCTTATTGTCTTACCCACATAAAATTTTTCACAGTTGTTGCAGGTGGCAAGATATACTAATTGGGATGTATTGCAGGTCGCTCTGCATTTAAAGATATAACTAACATTGCTTATTGGGTGTCTAAATGGTTCATTAGATTGTAAAATATCTTCACAACAGCTACTGTGTTAGTGAAACGACAGTATGATAATTTATGATGAATAGATTTATTTAGAATTTATATATATATGTATATTTTGATATGTATATTTTTTATATCTTTATATTAGTTTTATAGTTTATATAGATATTGTTTTAAATGTATAATACAATATATGGCATGTTTTAAAATTAAATAGCCTTTCGCAAATTTTATTATTGTGATTTTAGTGGCTGGTGTAAACATGTGACATTAATTGAGCCTCTATATAAATGTGAATAGAATATGTCTGTATATTTTGATATGTATATTTTTTATATCTTTATATTAGTTTTATAGTTTATATAGATATTGTTTTAAATGTATAATACAATATATGGCATGCTTTAAAATTAAATAGCCTTACGCAAATTTTATTATTGTGATTTTAGTGGCTGGTGTAAACATGTGACATTAATTGAGCCTCTATATAAATGTGAATAGAATATGTCTGTATATGCTGATGAAGGGTAGAGTACCCGAAAGCTTCGTTCATTAAAGTTGGCGTTTTGTGAAAACTTGTGTCCTAAGATAGAAATTCACCCCAGGGATCATGTCAGTCACCCTGCTAGACAGGGGTTCAGGGAAGTAAATATTGTGGGAAGAAATATCTGGGGAATTGTTATGGCTAGGCTTGTATAGGCCCTAGGGCTGATAGCCTTGTACCAACCTATGAGCCTATGGGAAGAGAATCAAGTGGAGATGTTGCCCGAAGGCCTACGCATTTATCTTTCTTGCGTTTAGGCTAATCAAATTTGGTATGACCAATGCATGCCATAAATGACGGTGGAACAGATTGTTGGCTAAGAAACTTTGCAAGAAATTCAGCCTTATGCCTGATGGTTCTAGTATTAAACTGTGCATAAATGCAACATCTAGCAACGTCGTGATCAGGGCCTAGGCAAGTAACACCAATGGACTGAAAGTCCTTTTGTGGGATCTCTTTACCACAACAGAGACAAATTATTGATGTTATCTGACAACAGCAAAGAAAGAAGAGACTCCTCAACAGGGTACTTATCTGTCCGATGACACTTCTCACTGGTATGAACTGACCAAGGCACTTGAATGCTGCTTAGGTGCTTCAGGTCTTCCATGGCAAGAAAAGACTGGTATTCTGATGCAGGCTGGCTACATTTATACCTGAACATACTGACATCTGTCTGGGCGTCTGCCAGCCTGGGAGACAAAGACTTCTCTCTAGTAGTTGGGCTGACCGAGAGCTTTCAAGGCAGAAATCAAAAACTCAAGACTGCAACAGTGAAACATGAAGATCGTCATTTGGAAATATTGTGCTGTGAGACAGGATGTCCTTTCTTCTTACCTTCACAAGAAATGAACAAGTGATTAGAAGATATGAAAGATTTTGTTTAATCAAGATAGTGTTCATGTTGCTTGTGGATATCAAAGGAAGAGAGTACCCTTTTTTCCCTCATTTTTGGGTTCAGGAAAGAAAACAGTGAGATGGATAGCTTGCTTAAAATAAATCTGGATACCACTTTATGCATAATAGGAGAATTAGTTCTCAAGGAAACTTTTCATTGGGGAAATGAGATAGGGCTCACTTGTCATACGAGCCTGTAGAGTTCAGTACAATAGTTTTCCTTGTTAAGAACTTCATATTAGCATGATAAACTGGTTCAAAATAAAGCAACTGTTACCTTCTCTAACACAAAAATAAGTTCCCAAGGAGAAGCCACCAGTTTTCTAGGAGGTGTCTTATGCAAAACTCCTTTAGAAAACATTTTCACATGATTCATGAGGGGGATTCATGAGCAGACATACTAAAATGTCCCACAAGTGAACCTTTATAGAAAAGTAAGATGGGCCAAATACTGTAAAAACAGAGAAACGGTAAACAAGAATGGGTGCTGGTCATGCTGTTGACACCAACTAGAAAACCTTTTCCATTTTCTAATATATGACTTTTGAGTAGCATACTTTTTTTTTTTTTTTTAAAAAGAAACATCTTTATTATGTATGACATAGGCCATGTCACAGGTATATAAATGACAAACCATAGAGAGACAATCTCAGTTGTAAACATTATACATTCCAAACAGTGCTGACAACTGTAGCTGCAAACATTATACATCACTTTCAATGTAAACTACGACTTCATTTGTCATCAAAGTAATTAAAGTAATTCGAAGTATCTCAGTGTGTGTGCTTATAACTGTGTATGTATGTCAAAGAGTTCACTCTGTGTAAGGTGCAACTATCTCATGTAATTCAACTGAAGCATAGTTTGAAGAAAAGTTCTTATGCTGGGTGTGGCTGTTCGCAAAGTGCCACCATTACTGAGTGCTTCTTGCGCTGTAAAGAGTTGCTTGGCAAGGCAATGCCATTTTGGGAACATTTCAGTGTATTGCATCTAGTAATTTACAAACTGCTCATACCTCAAAAGATATTGAATTTGGCAACCAAAATCTGATTATTCGTATTGTGCAATTACTTAAGTTTCTTGCATTAAATAAAGGTGTTTCTTACAAAAGATGACAAGAGTATTCCAGTATTTGCGAATTGCTCAGTTATTTGGCAAAGTTCTTGAATGTTTCTTAAAGTGACGACTTTGAGTGATAATGCCTGACTGTTTCATGCCTGCCTTTATCGATAAATTTCCATGCAACTACTTTTGCATTTTACCTTTACCAGTTCCGAAAGCAGATGATTTTAGGATTTCCGCCTTTACTTATCGAAAGTTTCACAAATGCATTGCAAAGTCTGAGAAAGTATTCCATTAAGCTCCGTAAAGCAGCAAATAAGTTGAAAAGCTATTCCACTGAGTTTCATAAAGCACTGAGAAAGCTAAAAAGTTATTTTGCAAAGTACAATAAAGCATCAATAAACAAGCTACTTCTCAAAGCACAGTGAAGCATTAAGAAATTTGAAAAGGTATTTTGCAAAGTGCAATAAAGCATCGAGAAGCCTGAGGTTTATTTCGCAGAGTCCAGTTAATTGAAAGCACTACTGTTACTCATTCACACAACACTGATAAGCACAAAGAAAGTGCAGACAAAGTAGAAAATGATTAGCCAAGTTGAGTGTTCATGCCAATTACTTATGCACGTATATATGTGTAGGTGTATATTTATATGTATTTTCAAGACCCTTCGCTGATATGTGTTAATATGGGAGACGGCTTTTGAAAGCCACAACCACTTGTGTTTGGCCAGAATATTGCAGAGAACTGGAGAATATCTAAACAGGAGTACGATACTTTTATACAAGCAGCTTATGCAGATAGAGATGCAAGCACAAGGGCATTTATTTTGCTAAATCTACCTGGGTCTGAGGCTATAGAAAGAGAGCGATCATTTGCATATGCACCAGCAGTGTATGAAGGTGAAGGTGCAGACCACTATATTGTTGTACAAGCTGAATCCAGAGAATACCCAGAGTTTAAAGCGCAAGTGCAGAGAAATGTGCAGCCCCCAGATGAACATTACATTAGAGAGGCATTTGATCTACAAAAGAAATCAGAAGCCAAGGGAAACATCTGCAGCTTATATAACTGACTTAAGGAATAAGGCCAAAACGTGTCGGTTTTGTGACTTGAAAGATGAGCTGATACAGGACAGACTTGTATGTAGTATTAACAGTGCTGCAGTGAGGAAGATTTTGCTTTGTGTCACAGTGATTTGACATTAAGCAAAGCAACAGATTTGTCAAATCCATCAGGTGACAGAAAGGCACACGAACATTCCTACAAGTGACAAAAACATAGTTTCAGTAAGCTCCAGAGCAAACGTAGGCAATATGCAACATGTGGCAAGCAGAAACAGGCCTAAGCAAAGAACAACCACAGGAACTCCAAAGAAGGTGTTGGGTTTTCCAGAAAGTGCAAGGAGAAGTGCAAGCTCCACCGCCATCTCAGTACCATAAAAGCGTGAGACAGCAAAACCCAAGTCTAGCTTATTGTTAACTGTGGAAATTGTAGTGCAATCCATGAATCTAAAAAAGAAAAATATTTAGCATATGGTCAGCAGTGCCATAAATGTAAGAAATGGAACCACTTTCAAAAGTTTTGCAAATCAAGTAAGCCTCACACAGTTGTAAAGACAGGTTGTGCAAGAAAACATGTTGAGCAAGTAGAGCCAAAACAATGAGCGTTCTATGTAGATGGTGTATCAGTGCTGGGAGAGAGAGTTGACGCAGTAAATGTATTGATAAGGGATGAAGGGTTTTGCACAGTTCGGATTAATGGGAAACCACAGATCTCAAAGTAGATACCGGATCAATGGGCAATGTTATATCAGCAAATACATTTGAGCAACTCAATGTAACCAACAGTGTGAGTCTTGTTGCTTATGGAGGTATATAAATTCAAACTGAAGGTTCAGTAATACTTCCATGTTATTTGGTTGAGAACTGTTCCAACTTATTATTCTATATAGTCAGACGACCAGTGCAATCTTTACTAGGTCTCAAACATAGCTTGAGAATGAATCTGCTTTATTTTGCTAAAGAAGTTCATCGAGTGAGTGCAGTTCCAAGTTCGAGTTTAGCAGAAGCCATTTTCTCAGAGTATGCTGATGTTTTCGATTACAAGTTGGGCAAGCTTCCAATTATGTATTCTATGAAACTAGACCTCGAAGTCACTCCAGTGGTCAGACCAGCCAGATAACGATACTGATTCCTAAGGATGTCATCTGGAATAAATTCTCAAGTGAAGTTTTTCAGTGTCAAATGGAATAAATTTGTTTCAGGTTATCCTTGTACCATAATAGTAGACAATCTACTAGACGGAGGCAATGGCAAAACAGAGCATGACAGAAACCTCAAGAAAGTTCTAGACAGAGCACATGAAGTAAATTTGAAGCTCAATCCTCTGAAGTGCAAATTCAGACTTCCAGAAGTAACCTACATAGGACATTTGTTTACAAGTACAGACTTAAACCTGATCCAACCAAACAGTTATTTTAGAGATGTCAGCACCAGATAATGTGCAGAGTTTACATCGTTTTCTGGGTATGGCCAACTATTTGGGCAAGTTTATACCAGAATTCAGTGAGTTGACAGCATCGTTAAGAGAGCTAACTAGAAAAAATGTTGTATTGTCATGATTACATCATCAGAACGCATTTGATCACCTTAAGCAGACAATTGCGATAACCTCCCACCTACATTAAGGTACTACGATGTGAATAAACCAGTTGTCTTATAGTGTGAAGCTTCTAATTTTGGACTTGGTGCAGTTATTCTACCAGAGGGCAGACCAGTAGCCTACGCATTTGGGACACTTACTCAAACTGAGATGCATTATGCTGAAATTCAGAGTGTTTCTAGCAATAATTTTTGCATGTTAAAAGTTTCACGATTTATGGTTGAGTTATTCAAATTGAAACTGATCATCATCCTCTAGTTACTATTTTAAAGAAACCTATGCATTCTGCTCCAGTGAGATTACAAAGAATGATGCTCAAATTGCAAAAGTACAATTTCAAAATGGTCTACACTAAAGGTAAATTGCTTTATTTGGCTGATACATTATCCAAATTGCCTAGAAGTACAACAGAACTGCTTGATGCTGAAAATGTTGACTTTGATGTGATGTCAGTGTGTAATTTTTCCACCTCTAGACTTGATGAGGTGAGAGATCACACTATGAATGACACAATTTCTCAAAAGTTCAATCACTACATCAATGTTGGATGGCGATCAAAACAATCTAGTGAATCATATTTTCCCTACAGACATGAATTGTTGATGGAAGATGGTATTATTTTCAAAGATCCTAAAATAATTGTTCCTGCTTCATTACAGCATGAATATATTCAGATTTTTGCATTGTGGTCATCCAGGTTTATTATCCACTAAGATTATAGCAAGAGAACTATTATTTTGGCCTTCATCATCAAAAGACATTGATAGTGTTCTTCTTGTTTGATAATGAATAGTACCAGAGCACATTTGCAAAAGGAACCACTTCAGCTAAATCCAATATCTGAACTACCTTGGTCAACTGTTGCAACTGATATCTTTGAATGGAACAACCAGCAATATTTGGTTTTGGTAGACTCTTACTCAAACTGGTTTGAGATTGATCTCCTACCAAACTTAACCTCAACAGCAGCTATCACTAAGCTTAAACGTCACTTTTCAGTATGTACCTCACAAGACATCTACAACTGGAAAGGCTGCAGAAATACCTCACAAAAAGGATTACTGGCCTCAAACAGATGCCCTATGCAGACCATCTCAAAAAACTCCAGCTTTACTTCATCGCATGTCACCTACTCAGAAGTGATCTCTGCCTAACATACAAAGCTATGTCAAACCCAGAGCTGTTGGACATGCGCCACTTAATGAAATCCCAATCCCTCCGAGCTACATGCTTGAGGCACCTAAACCTTGTCACCACAATAAACAGAACATGCTGGAGGGATAGATTCCTGTCCCAGAGACTTCCCATACTCTAGAACAAACTACCTATCTATATCAAACAAAGCTCCTCATTTGCACTCTTCAAGAAAAATCTTGATGATTGGATGGGAGATAGGAAATTCACCCCGGGGATCACTTCTGTGGCTCAGTTCGACAGGGGCACAGAAAAATAATTTTCTTGGGTGGCGAAAGCTAGGGTACCATTTGTCTAGGCTTATATAGGCCCTAGGGCCAAATAGCCTAATACCTACCTATGAACCTATGGTAGTCCTCACAAACTTTATTCTGACAATGGTATTCAATTTACTAGCCAGTTTCAGAAATTTGCGAGATCTTCAATTTAATGGTCTAGCTGAACATGCAGTATAGAATGCAAAGCAATTACTTGAAAAGTCAAAGAGTGACAATACCGATGTATTCTTGAATTTACTTAATCTCAGAAACATACCTTGTGAAGATACTCTTGGCTCACCTGCTCAAAGACTACTTTCCAGATGAACTAGAATTACGTTACCTATTTCATCAAGTTTGTTGAAGCCTAACAATAAAACCATCAAGGCTCAGTTGTTGAAGAAGTGTAATATCCAGAAATCTAGTTATGAGAGAGTGAGAAGATTACTTCTTTCGCGGAGGGATGAACAGATGATACAAATCCAGACAACAAAAGGGTTTGATCGGATAGGACAGATGACAGGCATCTGTGCCAAGCAGAAATCTTACTGGGTAAGCTCAGAGGGTGTAGAGTATAAGCAGAATCACAGACATCATATTCCTGTACCAGAACAATCACCATTGCAATCGCAACATCGTATCTGTGTTGCAGATTCTAAATCCAATTTGAGACCAGTATGTGTTCAAAAGTCTGATTCTGTTCCAGAGAGTAATTTGAACATTCCACAGGTCAACCATTTTTCAGAGACTGTTCCAGTTGCTAAAACTGATTCTCAATCTTGTGTCACATGATATGGACGAGTTTCTAAGCCTAGTGAAATACATACACAGTAACATGGACTTGCTTGTATGTACATGTGTACTTAGTATTGCATAATGCATGTCTCTAGATTTGTGACTTCTGCATGCTAAATATCTCATGACAGATTGCATGCTCTATTTCTCCAACAGGGAGGATGTAGATCAGAGTGTAGCATGTGTGTGCTATGTCTTTATGGAAGCATGCGATGTTATGCATGCATATATATATATATATATATATATATATATATATATATATTTCAGACATGTGAAATCCCTAGTTTTCCCTCATTTTGAAGCAGCAGCCAGTGCATAAGCATGCATGATCACAGTAGTTAGTTTGTATACAAGTTACTTAGTCATAGTCAAGTAAGCTTTACAGTAATGTGTTTGCATAGAATAAAGATGCTTAAACAGAACCCACGAAGACCCATTTACTTGTGTACCAACACGAAAGCGACAAAGGGGTAGCAGGTTGTGGATTTAAAGCATTTTGAACTTGGGCACCATCACAAATTGGTTTAGGAAAAAAGACACAGAGCTGGTCTCCATGCATTTCTCTTCTTTTGTACCAAAAAATCCTTGAATAAAAACCTTTCTAAACAGAGGAGGAGGACGAATGGTCTCAATTACTCCCTGAGACAGCATGTGCTGTAGTGCAGGGGAAATAGAGAAGTCTGGTCAGGTGGATGAGGAATTATGCCCTGGAAGGGAACAATTTCTTCCCACTAACATCTCTTACCCTGATGAATGATCTTCAGAATCCATTTGTCTGAAACTATATGTTGCCAAAGTGAGAAATGGAGATTCAGACTTTCTAGAAGCGTTAAGGAACTGCTCAGGGGTGGTTGGGATTGCCAAAACTGGATGATGGGGTACAGAATCTCTTGGAAAGTTTGGAAGAGGTAGCTGAAAAATCAACTTTCCCCTCTCATTACACCTCAGCAGGAGAGAATACACAAACTCTCTGTATCCAAAGAGTTTAAATTCTTTTTTTCCTTCTTCTGGAAGGTTCTGAGAATATAGCTAGGGAAACCTCCTCGACACAGCACCAGTGGCCACAGTACTGGAAAAAGTATCTACAGAATCAAAAACACACTTTAAATAATGAGTAGTGACCTGTGAAATGTAAAAAAACTAAACCACTCATAGCAGACTTTTCCTCCCAAGAAGGAAACGCTTATGAAACATTTTATAATTGAGAATTCTGAACATCAAAGTTGCAGAAGCATACACTTTTTTACCCATACTTTATTATTTTACCATAACTGTCTGTAAGGGAAGGATTAGAATTAATCAAATGTTAAGCAGCAGCTGGATTAACCAAAGCTATAGCTGCTGGGTCAGGTATAAGTTAAGTATATTAAAATATGAAAGACGGTAGAACCTTACACAATCTGTCTGCTTTCTTAGGAGCAGAAGGCCGGCTATCAGGGAAGTTACAGGCTGTGAGAAAAACACCCGCAAATGACAGCACGGTAGTGGGGGAGGGGATGAAGGTTCTGGAAATTCCATTTGTAACAACTTATAGTATTTTAAGAGAGACTGAGAAACTTCCATGTTCTCCCACTGAAAAACTGGTACATACTGGAAATGGTCAGACACACAGAATACCGCACAGAATTTCGGATACCATACTATCCTCGGTGTCTCAGAAATTATGGAGGAGGAAACCTTGCATCTGTCCTCTTCATGTCCAGATTCAGAAACTTGAATTTCTTTAAGATAAGAGAATCTCCTTTTCTTTTATCAGAAACCACCTTATAAGAGGGATCAATAGCCAGAAAAATACCTGGAGATAGACCCAATAGACTACTCCTGTCCAGAGCACTTTATGCAGGAGTAGACAAATGTTTGGTTTTCAGTTTCCTTTTGACAGGAAAAAAAAAAAAAAAAAGAGGCAAGCATGTTTATTAATAGTAGCAGCAGCTTTCCTAGGAATGGGCAAAACATTGTGACTAAACAGGGTAATCTTCCCTGCCCCTTCTCCCAAGACTCTCTATTGCCCATTGAGGAGGACCCCAACAGCTGTACAGGACATGGCTATCCCCATGGAACCTCTGGTCCCTAGTGGTTTGTAGGTGCTACACCAGAGGGCTCTGGGGAAATAGAGGAGTGGTCTGAAAAAACAGCTTTGGCCACAACAGAGTCACCCGCTCACAGTCGAGGCAAACTGCTGTGGTGGAAAAGGCTGTTTGCACAAGTTTTTCTTTTTGTGGCTGGAAGGAGGACCAACTGTGGTACCAGTACTTTGTTCCAATGTCAAGCTGAAAATGGTGCTTCCTTCCTGGGAAACTGAGGAGCACAAGCCTTTAAAACTTAAAAATCCCAAAAAGTAATTTTTTCCCAGTAAAAACATATTAAACTTTTCACGTGTCAGGAAAGAAAATGCTGTCTTTTTAAAAAGTAAAGTCTCATAACAGTCAGTAAAAAAACAAACTCGCAGTTCAAAAACAACTTTCCTAACCAGGAAAGTAATTTTAAACAATAAATATAAAATGTGGAAAGTTTTTCCCCAAAGGGAACTTATCTGCTAGCAGTGGAACAGCGAAAGGGACAGTTAATCCATGAAAACCCATAGAGAAGCGCAGTCTTCTGCAGCAGGAAAGCTCTAAAGAGATTGGCATGCAATCCTGTTGTCTAATAGTTTGGGTACGTGGAAGGTGTCCTGAAGCTGTGGAAGCTGGTTGGCTGTTATAACCTTGGCGGGACATAACCCATATAGCTACTGCAGCTGTGATCAATGTAATGAAAATCAGCATAAATCTAAGCAAACTAAGGACAACGGGCAATTAGGATAAAACCCTAATGTAATGACTTCTGATTATAGGGACACTTTCTAAAGAACATATGTATATCTTTGGGTGTGTGGGGTACCCAAGTAAGGACATTTCCTACTGTCTTTTTAAAGTCCTGGATTAGGATCTAGCATAGTCTCATGTTATTACTTATGGCTCCTTTAAGTAGTTTTAGTATTCCCCTGCCTGCTAAACAGAAAAGACCCTTTTCAATTTCTCTTGCCTCAAATTCTACAGTTTGCGTGCATGTGTCTATATATATATATATATATATATATATATATATATATATATATATATATATATATATATATATATATATATATATATATAGATATAGATATATATATATATATATATATATATATACACACACACATATATATATAAATACACAAACACACAGTCATACAAAAATTATTGCGGGGTTGGATATAAGAAATTAAACATCTGGTACTATTGTTTTTGGAATGACTTTCATGACAAGTGGTACAGCATCAGATCCTGAATCAAGTTCCCATATCCACAGAATGTACAGTTGTGTAAAATCTTACCATAACAGATGTCCTTCTCTTCATTGTTGCAGTATTTTTACCATAGGGGTCTCCTGCCAATAACAGTCCAATATCCTGCCAGTATACCAAAGACTTTAGATCTTTTATGAACAGTTCCCATAGGAGGCTACGCACATCCTGGAAGAGAAAATGGAGATGGAGAAGGGGAACCCTTGGCCAGGAGGAAAACCAAATCAAAGCCCAAAAGAAAAAGGGGGTGGAGGGAGAAAGTGAATACTGCAACAGTGAAGAGAAGGACATCTGCTTTTACTGTAAGATTTTACAACAGCACCACTATGTCCTTCTATATCACTGTTGCAGTATTCTTCACCATAGTCAGAGTACAAAAGTTCAAGAAAAGGAGTGCGAGGTGGAAGGCTGGGAACAGCCCTCAACAAAGCCATGCAGGATGGACCTAGCAAAACCTGCCCCGGCACTAGAAACCAAAGCCAATTTACAACGTTTAGTAACAGTATATACTGAAAACCAAGTAACAGCTTCACGGATGGAATTGGTGTCCAAAACCTTGAAGGTGGCACCAGAAGAGGCAACAGCCCTAGTGGAATAAGCTCTAACTGAATAAGACAAACACTTGTCATGAAGAGAACAAAAGGAAATGGCCTCACAGCAAAATCCAACGTCCCAGGAATAAAACAAAAAGCTGGCCAGACTAATGAATGGTCTTAGTTTCATCCAAATAATAACCAATCTGTCTGTGCAAATCCAAGGTATACAAGATCCCCTTACTAGGAGACTGTGGAGAAGGAAAAAAAGGAGGGGAGTTGCACTGCCTGATTTAAGGACAATTCATTAAGAACCTTGGGCAATGAAGGATTAAGCATGAAGAGATGCCCTGTCTCTGCAAAAAAAAAAAAAAAAAAAATATATATATATATAGTTGTAATGGCCATAAAGGCCTGAAGCTCAGAAACCCTCTGTGTACAAGTAAGAGCAAGCAAAAAGGCAGTCTTCCATGTACAGTGTTGCACAGAAGCTGAATTGCATGCCCAAAAGGAGTCTGAGTCAATTTTTCCAAAACAAAATTAAGGTCCCAAAGAAAGTAATAGATGTCCTTGGGGCCTCAGATGAAGGACCCCTTTAAGAAACTGTAACCTCAAAACAAGAAGCCAGAGGAGGCTTCAAGGGCACACAGGCAGAAATAACTGACAAATGGGCCTTTAGAGAAGAACAAGCAAAGCCAGACTGTAGCAACTCACAAAAACAGAAGAGAACCAGAGGGACCCCCCACTGAAAAAGGGTCTTGTCTATGGAAATGGCACCAGACAGAAAATCTTTCCCATTTGGACATACAAGACTTTCTGGTTGCAGGTTTGCTTGCCTCCTGCAAAACACTGAGCACATCCTCAAAAAAGAGGTGTCTAAAAAGGATCAAAACCCTATCACCTACAGCATCAGTTGAAGAGTGGACAAGTGAAAATGGATGAGTGACCCCTTGTCCCATACGAGGAGGTACAACTGGGTGAGGTAACGTGCTGACTGCCCCTGGCCAGTTGCATTAAGAGAGAGAACCAGTGTTGTCTTGGCCAAAAAGGAGTCACTGGCAAGACTTTTGGGGAGTCCAGCTAAATCTTCTGCAGGACTCTTGTAAGCAGTGGAAGAGGAGGGAAACATCCCCTTTCAAATAAAAAGAAAGGGTGCCCATCTTCTACACCATGTGGCATGGCACACTGGAAAAGAAATGGAAACAGATGCACATCTTGCTGCAGGTTGTGATATACTAATGTCAGGAGGACTGTATACTGAAAAATATAATATGGCAAGAGTGTTGCACTGAGGATTGTACAAACATTACAATACTGAAGTAGCTGAAAACATTGGAAACATGAGCCACAAAGCATTACAGAAAATGATAAAGTTTATGTCATATGGAATCACCCATTACAAACAGTTCATAAAAATAGATGCAAGAAAACCAGATATAGTAGTCCATGAAAAGACAACAAAAGTAACTGATCATTGAAACTGTTACACCCATTGACTACAGTGTCTCATGCACAGACACACAAGTCATATAATACCAGGATTTGCAGGCAGAAACAAGGGCAATATGGAAGGAGGATACCCAGACAGTTCCAATTGTAGTAGGAGCAACAGGTCATACTTGGATATGTTACAGATACATGTACCTCCATATGACTTGCAGGAGTCATTACTGGCCACACTGCTGGTGCTGCAAACAGCACTTCTGGTTAACATCAAAGATTGAAACAATACTAATTTCATGAACTTTAATCATACTTTGACTTAGGAATTCGGTCCTTTCTCATTGTGGCATTAGAAACCCAAAACATGTGGAGAAATTAAAAAAGAACAGAAAAGAGGGAGTTGTCTGTTCAGTGGGAAGGCAAAAAAAAATCTACCCAAGGAATACCCCCACCCATGGACTATGTCCAGAAACACATCTCTGTGAAGCAGCCATTTGTGAGTCTGTGTTTTGGACCTTCTCAGAGTCAGCCACAAGATTGCGCTTTGAAGGAATATACATTGCCTGAAGAGTTAGCCGATAACTGATATCCAGATCCAGGCCTAAAGAGCCAGCCTGAAAATAAGATAAGACTTTGTGCCCACCGTTTGTTGACATACCACATCGCTGTGGTGTTGCCTTTGTAAACCTTCAGGGGGCCTGGAGAGAGAATGGGATGAAAAGCTTGAAGGGCCAGAATCATAGCTCTCATCTTTCTGATAGTGACATGGTCCGACTTCTGATGGGAGGCCAGGGACCTTGAACTTTCAGGTGACCACAGGAAGCCCGCACCACTATGTCTGAAGAGTCAGAGAACATTACTTGAGAAGGAACCGGAGGCTGAAAGGGCAAGCCTGGGTTGAAAGTAAGTTGTTGAATCCACCACTTGAATTGCTGTGTGAGACAAGGAAGGAGAGGCATGGCAATGTTGAAACCAAGCTGACTGGAGGTACCACTGAAGCTTCTGCATATGCAGTCTGGCAAAAGGGACTATTGGAACAGAAGAGGTCATGAATCGTAAGGCCCAACGAAACTCCCTGGGCTTGAATGTCAGGCAGGGAATACTTAAAGACAGCTGTCAAGGACAAAACCTTTGGAGGTGGAAGAGAGGCTGACATCACATCCTCTGAATCCTGCAGCCCAGATACACATGATCCTGAGAGGGAGCCAGGACAGACTTTTGGAAGTGGAGAGTGAACCCCAGACTTTGGAGGAGAGATATGGTGAACTCCAGTGCCTATAACAGGCAACTGGGAGACAGTGGCTGGATCAAATTGTCATCTAAATAAGGAAAATCTGAATGCCTTGGAGCATGCAAAAGACAATCACAGGAGCTAGGCATTTTGTAAATACCCTTGGGGCAGTAGAAAGGCCAAAGGGCAAAGCAGAGAACTGAAAATGTGAGAAAGAAACAGAGAAATGGAAAAAACTTTCTGAAAAGAGGGTGAACAGAAATATGAAGGTAAGCAGCCTTCGGGTCCAAGGACATCAGAAAAGCTTGGGCCACCAATAAAAAAAAACAGGGTTTGAAGAGAAAGCATCTGAAAGGAAGAAACCTACAGAAAAATGTTGATTAAGAAGAGATTCAGAATAGACCTCCAACAACCCTCCTTTTGAGGATCCAGGAACTTTCTAGAATAGAATCCCATTCCTACTTGGGAAGGCAGGACAGGTTGAATAGTTTCCTGGATCCATCAGAGAACCAAGAACATCTGATAAATGAGGAAGCTGTTTGAGGTGGTTGAGGAATCCCTGAAAAAGGAGGGAGAGACTTCCACACCATGAAGTAACCTTGACAGATGACAGAACACCCAAGAAACTGAAAGGATGAGCTGCCAGTTTGCAAGACAGAGGAGGGCCAAAGGGACAAAATAACCTGGCTGAGGGTTGGGGGGCTAAAATGTCAGAGAGAGGCAGGCTTATCAGACAAAGGAGGCTTCTGGACCACAGGAGCCTGAGAAGACTTAGCAGGAGGAGTTCACTCACCACTCTTCCTGCCTTTGGTGGCCTGACGAGACTGCTTATGGACAAAAGCAGACCTAGTAAGATAGTTCCTATGGAACTTGAGGATGGGGATACAAAAATAAGTTTAATGTCCTGAAAAGATTTACCTTTTTCTTAAAGGGACTTGCGTATATCAGCAATAGTAGTCCCAAAGAGATTTTTATTATCCAAAGGAGCATCCAGCAGCTTGGCCTTAATGTCTTCAGGCAATGGAATGGTCCAAGAATAACACCTCATGACAGACCCAAAGGCAGCAGCTCTGGAAAAGGCATCAGGAGAATTATATCTGCACTTGATAGTGTGGTGAGCCAACTGAGAAGTAGAACCCAAGACAGAAAGAGCAGAAGACTTTCCTTCAGGATCAGGAAAGTCAGAAATAACATGACAAAGGACAATCAAAGCCTGAGCATATCTGGTCATGTGGCTTTGGTAAATAATGGGCATAAATTCCAGGGTGGCTACAATATAGACCTTTCTTCCAATTCTCTTCATAGTTCTACTATCCTTATCTGAAGGTAGGAGCTTGGTAAAGGAAAAAACAGAAAGCTCATCAGAGGAGACCGACACCACAGCAGGATCAGCAGGAGAATACAAACAAGAACTGAAATTCCTCAGGAATCCTACTGAGAACCTGTCATGTTTCTTATGAGCAGGGGGCTGAGAATCAGTTGTCTTAGAGGTGGCTATAAAAATGTCTAACAAAGCAGCCAACACAGGAGGTACTGCAGAAGGTTTAGTCATGTCCACCTGAAGTAAATCATAGTATCTCTTCTGGACGTCAGAGACCTGAGAAGAATCTAGTAAAATATTCCATCATTCTGGAAACTGTGTCCCCAAGGACAGCTTCCAAAAAAAGGAGATTCAGGGCTAATGGATTCCTCTTTATCAGAGCCATAAGCCAAGTGAGAAGGCATCTGGGAAGAGTAAGACAGACACTATCTGACTCAAATCCTCATTCAAGGAATCAGGTTCCCTAGGCCTTTCAGAAGGAGATGAAGTCCAAGGGGAAGTAGACACAGACACCCACCCCTTGGGTAGTCTTCAGGGGCACTGAAAAGGCCCTAAGTAAACTCCTACCATTCCCTTTGAGGGTCTTTGCTTTTAGGATGTGCAGAAGAATGTTTAGCATTCTGTTTTTTCTTGGTAGAGACATCATCCCTAACACACACTGGAGGTTCCAACTGGTGAAGACATTCAGTAAGAGCACCCGGAACCTCTTCCTAGACTAGAATCTGTGGAATCCCTCTAGGACCTCTGAGCTAATGAACAGCACTTCCCTCTCAATGTCTGGAGCAGACGCCTGCAAAGCCCCAGAGGACGTGTGAAAGGAAGGATCCATGCTGGCCTCCAACAGGGTCACAGCAGAGGAATCAAAAAGTCGACACCAGATGGCCTACTGAGCTATCACCCATTTCTAGAAACACATCCAGTGGACGCTGGACAGCCAAAGAATTGGCTGATATTTCTTTGAATTCTTCTTGCTTAACAGTAGAACATCGGGGTTAACAGATTCCGTCATACTACCCTGGGATAATTGTTTAAGCTTCTGGTTTTCAAGACAGATGGCCATGAAAGACAGTAAAATGCAGCAAGCTGTCTTTAGAAATAATTTTATTGAAAGTACAGTAAAGAAAACAGTAGATTAGGTATTGAAATGGAAGGAAGACTCGTAAAGTTGTAAACAGGGCAACAAATAAGAGTAAATTTGATTTAGAATAGAGAGGTAGAGATAGGTGGGGAAGAGTCAGAATGGATACAGTAGTGTCATGTGTCTTGGAGATGTGCCAAGCTCACTATTGTACCAAGAGGCAGATGAGAAGATGGGGTATAATTTTGATGAATAAGTGGGAGCTGGCTGTGTGTTTTATTTACTACATTACTATTTCAATTTGGGGGTGAGAAATGTGGTGGCCAGGTTTTATATGAATTGTCTCTCTCTACATTCTTTTCCAAGAGTGAAGCAGTGACATATCCACTTGTTTGTAAGGTAAGGTTTTAGATTACTTTTGAAAGATACTCAGGAGTGTTCTTGACTCAGGGAGAGGGGGAAGTTGTTTCAGATTTTAGAGATGTGGGATGAGCAGTGTGTGTCACCTACTGAACTGTTTGGTTTGATGACTTGTAAAAGAAGATTCAGTGGATCAAAGTGTTCTAGATGGAGTGCAAAGTTGAAGGACGTTGTTTAGGGATGAACTTTTTTCTGGATAATAGATGAAGTTATGACTTATGAGGATCTGGGAGTACCCGAGATGATGGGGGATGTTCTAGCCAATGTAGTTTTCCAAGAGCAGTACAGTGGCGAGTCCTATAGAGAAATTTTGTAGCATATTTAGAAATTTTATTATAGCATTACTCTATTTTTTAACCTGTATAGTCCATATGTTGATTTAAGACTCGAGTAGAGATGAGGCAATATGTTTTCTTGCAGAATTGGACATGAATGGCTTTGCTCTGCAGGGGGTGCCTCACATTTGATGTGCTTTCTTTTTCACTGAATGCTTTATACAGTAGTCAGATTTGAGATGGTCATCAATGTTGTGTGATTTGGCGTGATGTGGACCAGTTCTATTTTTATATTCTTTACAGAGGTAACAGAGAAAGAGAAAGTATTATACATTCATGCTTAGTTGTTTAGGAGTAAAAACAATTAAAACTAGATTTTTGGGTGTTGAAAAATAATTGTGACTTGGTTATCTAGGGCTCTATTGTGGTGAGGGCTTCTAGTGTTTGTTTTAAATTATCTATGTTTTATGCAGAGCAGATGAGAGTTCAGTCATCAGCATATTAAATTATAGAGGCATTCTTGATTGTTGTAGAGAGATCATTAATTAATGTTTGAAGAGTAAATGGCCAAGAATGGATCCTTGGGGGTTACCAACTGTTATGAGAAGGAAAGTGAAAAAGATAAGTCTGTCATCTTACTGTTTGAGATATCTCAGGCAGATAGTTTTGGAGCCTGCTCAGTGCATGATTATTAAACCCCAGATGTGTGTGTTTTCAAAGAAGAATGGGATGGAAGACTATTACCCAATTTGATGGGATATTTTAGAGCAACATAGTTAAGGCTCTTATGCATAACGCAAGAAGAAAACTATAATTTAAAGTGGAAAAGAATGATGATGATACAGGGGGAAGCTCAAGAAATAAGGCTATATTGGGATTCTGGATGCAGACTCTTAAGGAGAGCAACAATCATACAGAATATTATATTCATAAAATATCAGGGAGTATTCTAAGAACTAAACCAGCACAAGAATGGAGAAGAGATTCAGCTGATAGGGATGACTGTGGTTAGGGATGCAGATAAATAGTCAAGATGGGGCTGGACTTTATTGGCGAAAACTGGCAGAGGAATCAAGGTAATGGGAGCAAATAACTAGAAAGGGAAAGGTAAAAGAATGGGAAGAGGCCAATAATTTATTTGGACTGCAAGTTAGAGATTGCCTTCCCTATCAAGTATTGATATCAGAGTATAGGCAAAGAAAAAGTAAGAGGGACCAGTGCAGCACTGGTAAGAGTTTTTAGTAGAATCTAGAACCAAGCCTGCCATTAAACAATGAATAATTAGTAGAGCATATAAAATTCTGCATGATAAGAATCAGTCAGAGGAGCTTAGAAAGGATTGAGAAGAGAGACTGGATAAGCAATTCACAAAGAGACAATGGGGGATATATGTATATCTCCCAAATAACTAAGTATAAAAGATTTAGGATCTTTGCCTGGAAGTGTTTACACAGGTATCATTGTACCCCAAACAGACTTCGAAGAATTTTTCCTCAGGTGGATAGAAAATGTTGGAGGTGTGACAGGCAAGAAAGAGGTGGCTGGGAACATATTTTTTGGAACTGCAGTGACCTGGCAGACTTTAGGGGTTTCCCTGCAGACCACTCTGCAGAGATGTTGGTTGAGCAGACTGGATTGACTGGAGAGATTTTGTTTTGAGCTATTTTACAGAATTGGAATTGTTTAGACATAATCAACCCTTGCTGAGTCTAATTAGGATGGCTGCCAAAAAAGCAATTACTAGAAAATGGAAATCAAAGTCTAGATGCTTTACTAGTAGTAGTGAAAATAGGAAGAGAGATAAAACAACTGGAATTGTGATCTTTCCAAAGGGAAGGAGCAAACTACATAGGAAAAATATGAATTGTGGGAACAATACATGCAGAGAAGGAATGAGGTTTAAGAGGCAGGATTAGAATGAGCCATATAATGCTTAACTGACAATGACTGGATAGATTATAAGTGATGCATAATGTTTGCAACTATAGTTGTTTCAACAATGTCTGTGATGTATAATGTTTGTAACTAATAACTAGTAACTCATAGCTTAGCCAAGGCCATTATAGCATTTCAGTGAGAGTGAATTGTTTGTGATCATTGGCTGACTGGGATTGCCTGGACTATGCCTTGGAGTAAGCACCTCATTGTTTCTTTCAAGATTTTTTAAAGTTGTTTCAGGTTTCAGCTTTGTTTCTTAAGAAGTTAACTTGTGACTGTTTCTGCCATTTCACACTGAGCTAAAATTGGAGGACGTCTGAGGAAGGGCTCTGAGCTAACTAATCTGTGATATATAACATTAAGTATCCTGTTTTTTGCTTATTTCTGAGTTATTTATATCACTTATTTTACTCACTGTGTGTGAGGTATTAAGTAGAATTTTCTACAATTAAGCATCTGGTTGGGTTTGTTTGTTCTGATTTTTGTTTGCCACCCTCCCTCCCTCTTGGTATCCTGTTTTTATACTTGGTGGCTTTGCAGTTGCCCGCTCCTACTGTAAATTTGATATGGGACACTCCTCCCAGTCTAGTGTCATTACCTCATTCTACCTATTCCAGGGAGAACATTTGAGAAGGCCAACCCAGTTAGCTTCTGCTCCTCTTTCCCCCTTTACAAAAAAAAAAATTTAAGCTTGTTTGCTGCCTTTCCTATAAGTTGTCTATGTCCAGATACAGATTTGCTGTATCCAGGACTGTTTGTAAGCTTCTGAGCCCCCAAGCCTTTCAAAGGTTATTCATGTTGACCTGTCATTTCAGCAGTATAAGGACAATTTTCTGAATATTTCCACTTCTATTGATAAAATTTCTTTGGACATTCAAACTAGAAAAGAAAAAAAAGTTTGAACGTGATTGCCTTGATTATTCTAACCCTTCTGCTGGGCTAATTACAACCAATGAGAGCCCTTTGATGGATGCTGCCTATCAAGATGATGTCAACCAAACTAGGTTGGGCCCTTTAGATCCAGGATTGCTGAGATGCTCAAAGAAAAGAAAAGAGAGTGTTACAGCAATTATCAGAACACCAGGAACAGTGAAACGAGCACAAATGGGGGGCATGTACGGCAGCAATGGAGGAGAACGAATCAGACTCGAGTTTATTGATTTTGGATTTAACCACAAACTCAACAGGGCTCTATGTGGAAGGCCCTTACTTGGTAAAGAACACAACAGGTGGCTTTAGTGTGTATAATTACAAGGACATTCTATTTGACTCTAAACTTGCTAATTTGTTGTGTAGAGGTTTTAATTTTATTCCAACTGCTCATTCTAGAATTGACAATCTTATTATTGATTTGAAGTTATTTCTCCATAAAATGAACCTCAAAATAATGTTCCAAGATAGAGTATTTGAGGATGCAGTGAATAATATTAGAAGGAACAGTCTGTTCAACGCCCCACTAGTTTTACCACTGTTAGCTTTTGAAAAAATATGTGAATTTGAGTTTAGAGAGCTTGTTTGTGGAAGCAATAAACAAGCAACTAAGAATTTGTTGGATTGTGAAGATGAATTGTTGCAACAGTTGTGTAGAAATAAAACTATTCGTGTTATGAAACCCGATAAGGTGGGGGGGTTGTTATGAATACTAACAACTATCTAAACATGTTCCTACTTATGTGTGATGATTGATTTTTATGAGGACACTTCTTTAAATATGGTTAAAATAGCTTATTTTAGGATTGACTGGTTGTTACAAGACATGCTAGTTCAGGTTCAAATTAGTATAGATGAATGGTCTTTTTTAAATGTTACATTTCCTGTTATTCCTGAAATGTTTGAATTACCCAAGATGCACAAATATTTAATGGACCGCCCTTTGAGACAAATTGTCAATGCCTCTAGGCCAAAAACTCATCCTATGGCTAGATTTATTGATTTGAAACTTAAAAAGGTTTTGGAAGAATTTCCACATATTTTTAAGGATTCACGGGACTTTTTAAGTTAAGTGGCTAAAGTTAAATATGATGATGCTTTAGTATTTTGTACCATTGATGTGGTCAATTTGTTTAACGTGATTCCATATGATATTGGTCTTGAATGGTTTCATGAATTCTTAGTAGAGTTAGGAACTTTGTCTAACAATAAAATAAACATTTTACACCTTTTAATGGAGTTACTTTTGAAAAATAACTGTTTTCATTGATGGGCATTACTTTCTCCAAAAGAAAGGCGTTGCTATGGGGGCAGCTTGCACCCCCATTTTTTTCTAACATAGTGATGCTGCAGGAAATATGTTCTAGGGAATTTTGGGGAGCCACCACCCTGGGACCTTTATGTGCGTTTCCTACATGATATTATTTTTGGAAACAGCTGGAAGTGGCATTGCACTTTTTTATTGATTATTTAAATCAAACTACACTTTTTTGAAATTCACCTCTAAATAGCATTCCAGTGAAATTTCTTACCTTGACGTGAGTTTAGTAAAAGATGTTATAAATCAGAGAATAGTTAGCAATATACTTAGAAAACCCACATACTCCAATTGTCTTCTGCACTATGACAGTTGTCATCCTGGCTTTCAAAAATGTGGCATTGTTAAAGGTCAATTTGTTCATTTAACTAGAATGGTGTCTGAGAATGTGACCTTCAATGATAAATCTAACATTTTGATAGATATGTTTCTCTCTCGGGACTACCCAGGAGATTTACTTTATGAGGTTTATCTAGAAATTAGTCAAAAAAGAGCAAATGTTTTTTATCTCCCCCTTTTAAGGGCTATGTGCAACGGACAAACTAAAAATATGAATGTGGAGGTAAATATTAACAGCAGCAAAAAAAAGAGGCTATTCACTTTCTTTTATTTCTATGTTTTCACCTGAGTGCCCACATATTTACAGAATATTAAAGAAAAATTGGAATTTGTTTTGATGTTATACAGAATATATGGATATTTTTGATGGTTGTATCAAGATAGTATATACGAAAGGGAAAAGTTTTAAGGAAATCCTTGAATTTTCTGCCCCAACCGAGTTCAATATGCCTCTTAGGAGAAAAGCCACCCACAAATGTTGGTTTTGTAATCAATGTAAATATCTCATTGAACAGGATCAAATTTGTCTGAATGGCATTTATATTAACTTTATTGCAACTGCTATACCATTGGCATTGTCTACCATGCTCTCTGTAAACAGTGTAGCTGTGTCTACATTGATAAAACCCAAAGAAAGTTTAGAGAGCGTGTGTATGAACACATTTTAGATATCAGGAACGGTAGCAAAAATAATGCTTTATCAAGGCATGTTATTGAACATCCCCCAGCATGGGTTTGGTTTTATGGGGCTTGATGTTGTTACTAAAAACATAAGGGATGGTCCCTAGAATGATTTGATTGAGAATAGATAACTTAGGTGGTAAATTAATTAAATGTGTGCGTGTATCCTAGGTTAAATGATGTAATATCTACTGCTAGTATATTAAGACTTGGGTCCTATTTAGTTTAAAACAAGTTTAACTAAAAAAAACTAAAAAACAAACTAAGTTTAACAGTTTTGTGCGTTTTTTTTAAAGAATGTGCATTATATATTTGTATCTTGTGTGTGTGTGTGTGTGTGTATATATATATATATATATATATATATATATATATATATATATATATATACACACACATTTTTTGTTTTTGCTTGAGTACATATATGTATTTTTTTAGTTTTTATGTCTTTAAGGGGAGTGAATGCAATTTCAGTATTATTGCTTTTTAGGGTCATGTGACTGCTTTTGGAGGGATATTTAAATGGGGATATGTGTTGTGTTTGACATGTTTCTGAAGTAGTCTGTGGATATAGTCTGACAAGTGCTACAACTTTTAATTAAATTTCTGGTTCATCTGCATTTTGGTGTGGCTTGGCTCCTTGCTCCTCATTGTTTTCAGTGTTGGACATTACTGGCAAGTGCAACTGTAAAGTCAAGTGTTTCATTTTCTAGATCCTCACTGCCTCACAGAATGCTGAAGGAACAAAGCTGTAAATTGATGCATTAACATCAATAATTGTAAAACAACTGTGCAATGCATAGTTACAAGAATCTCATTTTACCAGATTCACTGTTTCAAGCTGTTATCCTTTTGCAAGGGCAAAGCCCATCAATCCAGGTACTCTCAACTACTTTAAATATTCACATCTAACACCAGCATACCCACACAAATAAAAACATATACATTTTGTCTCAATCAAGAATGCAAGAGTTTCATACAAAACAGCCCTTTTGATACAGAATACTATGCTCTTTAAGTCTTCTAGGGAATCATGTTTATCAGAATGCTTTAATACTAACAGAAATGTTTAAATTTAGTTTGGTAATATGACTACAGGAAGGTCTGTCTATATAGATTTGCAACTTATTTAGTCAAAACTATTTCTATCATCATTAAGTGGACTGAACACTCTAAACTGGCCATAGGTGTGAGTGTGTGGTGTGGAAGAACTACAATGGCAGAGCTAAACCTTGGCTCTAGATGATCGTTACTGTTGAAGTGACATCTCCGACCCCCTGTGCAAAAATAGGAAAAGGGGGTCGTGGATGGATGGATTAGCTTAAAAAATAATTTAACTCCTGTAGAATAGATAGCATAAAAGTCAAATAAGTTTCTTACCAGATTTTCCTTTGTCAGTCGACTTATTTGCTGATGAAGTCCAAAATCAACTTGTGCCTCAGATGGCAACTGTAGTGCTTGTACCAGTGTCTGCTGCTGTTTATCAATTTCATCCTTCAAGGCTCGGATTTCAATCTGAAATTTGTATGCCTCTTCATCTCGCTGCCTCTGGTGTTCACAAAGTTGATTTTCCAGTAATCTGCAGAGAATTTTCCAATGTTTGTAACTACTGTATTTTGGTCAGCAATATGAAACATCCTGCCTGGCAATTAACTTATTACTCAGTCATGAAAACCAGCAATGATCTAGCTATGCCTTTATAACTATCCAAATGAAACTGGTCAACAATAAGCACATTAAACCTCTCAGAATCTTGCTACATCAGTGATCTGATATAGCCTTGGAACAGTAAATTCCACGTAGCTGCATTATGTAGTAATAATAGTGGAAAAGATTAACAATTTTCTATGTATAATTCAGCAAACTAAAAATATGTAGCAGCCTAGGTGAATAAAATGCAAAATTCTGTCTCAGTATCACATAACATCTTGATTTTTTTAAGTCATTAAATACCTCAACAGTGATACATATCTACTGGCACAAAAAGCACAAGCTTGTTTGCATTTTTTGAAAAATAAAAAAAAAAAACGTTGGTCTGTTTCATATTTCTAATATTCATGCAAGGTTCATTACTTCAGTATAAATACCATGCCTCAGTTTGTCATGTATCATATACATGTGTAATGTTGCAAAACAGCTAACATTCTGAATTATAACCCAAGTCTATATTCAACATTTTTGAGAGTTAGCAAAGAAAATAATAAAAAGCTGCTTTTGGACTTCAGTGCTGGGGGTGGGGTGGGTGGCTATCTACATTTATACTGTTGTATCAGCAGTTACCAAAGTGCTGTAATGACAGATATTAAAACACAGATAACTACTTTCAATAGCCTTTTACAGCCTAAGCAAAAAAAAAAAAGAGTTATGTACTCACCGTAACGTTCCATGTCTGTAGACCATCTCGCCCTTCATTCTTACATATGGGTTCCGAGCCTTGGCCAATTCCAAAGCTCGAAGTCTCTCAGTTGGCTCGTGGCAAGGTAGGTATCCCATAGTGCACTAGTAAGAATCCTCAGATCTTGTTTGCTGCTGACTATAAAAGTTATAGAAAAAATTTCACAAGGAACAACAAAAATGAAAGGTCTCCACCCTACAGAAGAGAAATACTATCTTATCTCCAGATCCTCCAAGGATACATGGACAGGGGTAGCTGGGTGGGTTCGTATGAATAAAGGGCGAGATGGACTACAAACATGGAACATTATGGTGAGTACACAACTTCTTTATGTTCTGTAGTCCTATCTTGCCTTCATTCTTACATATGGGACAGCGTCCCTAGCACCTTTTTCTCGGGTGTCTCACGGGAATATACTCCTAAGAACTGTGGAACCAAAGGAGGCTCTACACCTTGAGGTCAAATCCAATTTGTAATGAGTAATAAAGGTATGAGGGGTAGCCCAAGTTGTTGCTGCACAAATACTGTCGATTGGGACACTGGCTTGAAAGGCAGCAGATATGGGATAGGGATCTGGTACAATGAGCCTTAATTTTAAATGGGAGTTCCTTGCCACTGGAAGAGTAAATAAACAAGATGCAGTTTGAAATCCAATTTGATAGAGTTATCTTAGAGATTGGCATACCTTTCCTTGTCTCAGAAAGAGATATGAACAATTGGTCTGATTTTCTAAGCTCCTTGGTTCTATGTATATACAACCTTGACTGTCTGTGAACATCAAGTTGATGAAATTTATATTCTGCACTGTTTGAATGATTAGGAAAAAAACACTGGCAGTTTGATTCAAAATGGACTGACAGAAAACCTCGGGGATGAAAGATGGGTTTGTACGAAGGGAAACTCTGTCTGTATGAAAAATCAAGTAAGGAGGTTTGACTGACAGTGTTTGCAACTCTGACACTCTTCTGGTGGATGTAACAGCTACTAGAAAAATTGTCTTCCAAGAAAGTAACTTCAGTTCACAAGAACATGCGGGTTCAAAAGGCAGGGAAATAAGTTTGGACAGACCGAAATTTAGATCCCAAGGAGATATAGGTTCATGAAAGGGAGGTCTTAGCAAGGCAGTGCCTTTAAGGAAAATTTTACACAATCTGTGAGCCATAAGATTAGGCTCATGTTGTCCCAAATGAAAATTGGAGATCACTGACAGTTGAACTTTGACTGTAGCAGCAGCTGATCCTTGATGTAAAAGTTCAGTTAGGAATTCTAACACCAAGGGAATGGAGGCTGTGTAAGGATCTACATTGTTCTCTTTTGCCCAGATAGAAAATCTTTTCCATTTGCTAGCATATAATTTCCTTGTGGAAGGCTTGTGGGAAGACATGAGGATATGGGTAACTGCAGGTGAAAAATCATGAAGCCTGACTAGGGATGGAAGTGGAGCAGCCATGCTGTCAAGTTGAGGGTGTGGAGGCAGGGGTGGAGGGTGCCTGATGTGTGTCAAGAGGTCTGGAACTGGGTCCAGAGTCCATGGATTGTCTAGAAGATGAGGCCCGAGAAAGGGGAACCAAATCTGATGAGGCCAGTAAGGAGTAATAAGAATCATTCTGCTTCCCAAAGTCTTTGCTTTCTGGATCACCTTCGATATCAGTGGAAAGGGGGGAAATGCATAAAAAAGTCCTGGAGGCCAATTGTGAACAAGTGCATCTGTCGGTGTCTCCCCTGGAGGGGGGATAAGGGAGAAGTAGCTGCTGCATTTGGCGTCGATTGGACTGGCAAACAGATCACAGCAAGGCTGTCCGATTTGCGGAAAATCTGTTCCACAACTTTTTGATTCAGAGACCACTCGTGAGGCATCAAGATTGTCCTACTAAGCTTGTCGGCTACCACATTGCTTGTCCGCGGGATATGCGCTGCTACTAGAAAGCATTGGGAAGATATCGCCCACTGTCAAACACAAAGAGCTTCCCAACATAGGGGGTAAGAGCTGGTTCCTCATTTGTTTAAATACCATACCACTGACATATTGTCTGATTCGATTGCTATCATCCCTAGAGGAAGAAAGTCGTGAAGTGCTTGCAATGCTAGTAGCACTGCTCATCTCTAGGACATTGATATGCAAGTTTTAGCACAGTCTTCGCTTTGACTCTTTATTGAGGAAGTAGACTGTATATCTGTTGTCTGAGATTTTGTATTCTGTCTGCAGGAAGATGAGCCATCATGGTGACTGTGTCTATTTCTGCACCCATAAAAGTATATATTGAGAGGGCGACAAGGCAGACTTTTCCCAATTTATCGTAATCCTTAGCTGAGTGCAGAGCTGGATGGTTGAATCCCTGGCTTGTAGAAGTAGGTGCCTGGTGGCGGTCAGTAGCCAGTCGTCCAGGTACAGAAACATTTGGAATCCAAGACGTCTCAAGTGAGCTGTCACTATTGCCATGCATTTGAACACCCTGGAGGCTGTGGTGAGACCAAAGGGCAGAACACGAAACTGGTAATGACTGGCTCCCAGCCGGAAGCGTAAATGACTCCTCGATACTCTGTCCATTTTGATGTGGCAGTACACATCTTGGAGGGTTATGGAGCTCATCCAATTGCCTTTCTCTAACAGAGGGAGTATAGACTGCAGTGTTACCATTCAGAACTTGGACTTCTTCACTGATTCGTTTAATTTGCTGAGGTCCAAAATGGTCCTCCCATCCCCTGTTCATTCTGGCACTAAAAAGAATCTGGAATACGTTCCGAATCCTATCTGGTCTGCGGGGACGGTTTGGATGTCTCTCTTTGTAAGCAACTTTTGAACTTCTATGGTTGCTTGATCCCTGTGATTGAGTGGAATATCTGGGATCTTCATGGTGGTATGTGGTGGGAGAAAGAAGGGTATGGAGTATCCACTGGTGATTATTCTTTGTACCCACTTGTCTTGGGTGATGTTGAGCTAGGCTTCTGGATACAAAGATAAGAAACCCCCGACTGGCTCCAGAGAAGTGCAGTCGGGTCCCACTTCAGGAGCGCTGATAGGGATGTCTATGAAAGGGATTGCGGGCCCCCCCTGCTTCTAGGGAACATCTACCATTAGCTCCTCTTCTGCCTCTGAAGGAGGAATCACCCTGTGCATCCAGGAAAAATCTCTGGGATTTCTTGAACCACATTTTCCTGCCTCTCTGACCCTTGGGGTATGGGTCTAGAAGGGATGGAAAGATGTACTCCCATGGCAGAGAGAGTTTTCCCTTTCTGCTCGCACCTGGTGAGTGTTGTTTTTTACCTTTGGTCCAAACAAAGAGGAACTGTCAAAGGGGGCATTGGTAAAAGTAGATTTGAAGGGCTCGGCAAAGTTACATAAATGCATCCAGGAGTGTCTCCTAAGGGAAACTCCTGAACCTACTTCCCTACTCGCTCCATTCTTTTGAAACAGATGGAGTGTGAGGATGAAGAGCTGGCTAAATCCTCCTCATAGGAAGGCTTAAGGAGACCTTTCAGAATTAGTTTGTTCTTCCTTTCTTGGAGAACTCGAGAGCTGAACAAGTGACAGAAAGAACATGTTTCCTGAAGGTGAATGGCGCCGAGACAGTAAACACAGTTACTATGCCAGTCAGTTATTGACATTTTTTGGGAGCATTTAAGACTCATTTTAAAACCTGAAGGTTTATGATCCTTAGACTCCTTAGACATGCTTCACACAAACAGAACACTATTAAAGCATAAGGAGAGGACAAGGTCCTCTAACTTAAAAGGGCCTCGCCCTGCAAGAATCACTGCACACAAGAAAACACAAAGGAGGACTAGGTGCTCTAACTTAAATGGACCTAGTCCTGCTAAAGATACACACACAAGATGAGCAAAAAACTGAGGACTAGGTCCTCTAACTTAAATGGGCCTAGCCCTGTTGAGGAAACACCATCAGAAAAAAGGTTAATAGAGGACTAGGTCCTCTAACTTAAACAGACCTAGCTGTCAAAACAGGAAAGAAGCTAAGTCAGAAGAAAGGCTACCACAAAATGTAAACTTAAACAGGCTAAATACTAGCTAATAAGAATAGTAAACACTGCACACAAGAATACTATTCTAGTGAAATAAAATACTAGAAGAAAAAGGTCCTAACACAAACGTGGACCTGCGCTAATAGAAAAACTATCTCAAAAACAAGCACACAGAAGGGATACCACTCGGAGAGCAAAAATGGGCCTAGTAACAGCCAACAAGTTCTCAACAATAACTTCAGAAAAATAAAAAAAAACACACTACTATTTACTACCTATAATAGCTATGACCTAAACCATGTAAACTAAGCTATATTATGCGCAAGCATATCAAGATGGATAACGATAGCAATGAACATGTCCAACTTAGCCACGGCCAAGAAAGAAGCACTTCGAACTTTGTAATCGGCCGAGTCGGAGCTGAGGATCGTCTCCGAACCCATATGTAAGAATGAAGGTGAGATAGGACTACAGAACATTATGTATATTTGGACTTGTACAACCTTCTAACAAAAGTGAGTAGTGTTATAACAAGAGCAGCAGCTCTTTTCTCTGCTTCTGCCCACATGCACATTTTATACAGCTGCTAATGTTAAAAATATACTTACCATACTGAAAGACTAATAATGCTATAATCGTGAGTAGTTTCATGAGATGTTTCAATTCTACTCAGCATAGCATTATGTGACCGACGTGCCTTCGGTTTTCTTCTTTTAGCACTGTATTTTTATATGCTCTTTCCTTTTGTTATAATATGCAGTTTGATATTTTTTTCTGTTGAGGAATCTACTGAACATAGGTTTACCTCTGCTCAATTTGACAACAGAGTCAACAAAGTCAACAAAAGCTAAAGTAAATAAAACAGCTACAGTTAACTCTCAGTTAACGGGAACTCAAGCAACAGACACTCTCAAGCAACAAGCAAAAAAAAAAAAATCTAAGAAATATAGCACAGTTTGAACAATTCAATTTTCATGTGTTGCACTTTGTTCCCTCCTAGCCAGACTTTTAAATTACTGTATTTCGATATTAAAATCAAATCAATACAATGTTTATGGTATAGTATAGGGTACAGTATTAGGCCTATTTTTAATATTAACTCTCAAGCAACCAGAAACTACAGTTATCCTGCATCTACCAATCCCCATGGGTGCCGATTAACAGAGTTTACTGCAGATTTACTTGTGACCGCAGTTCAGAAAGTATTTTTATTTTAAAAATATTAACTGTCTTACATACTGAATACCATACATCAAAGTAAATATAGTGCTATTAACAGTTCCACGAGTGCAAATTGCTCCTCAGGGAGCATGAGACTCAGAAATGGGAGGGTAACAGTCTCTTTGCTGTGAAAACTCAGATGTAATACTAGTTAAGTAAGGGGAGAAAAAGACATACCCTGGGATTCAGTAACACCTACAATAAGTGTACACTGTTCTGAGTGAACAGACAACACAAGCACAACTCGCATCTTTTTCCTCCTAATTTTAGTTTTCCTACTGATTTTCTTGCAGCTTTAACTACTGAAGGGATTCATAAAGGTTACTACAAAGTGTGGACTACATGTACACTTAGTATAATCCTTGAGTGACTAGAAAGCACAAAAAATGTGGTAGGGATGTTCTTGAATACAGATCATGTACACTTAGTGTAGGTGTCATTTAATCTGGCCCATTGAAAAGTAATATTAGTACTTACAGGATTAGAATGACTATATTTATTTTAGTGAATTGGAAAATCCAAATTGCCATAGGATCATAGGAGTTATACAACGCAAGTTAAGTCTCGAGACCATTTACACCTTGCTAATACATACTGGCATATGATGTACCTCCCACTTCCAGAAGCATAAAACTGGTCAGGCCACAATGAATTTGTGGATGCCCATCCAATCATCAAGGTTTGGCTAGAAGGGCAAAAATATGTCACATGTTTTTATATGGAAAGGCAATTTGTTCCAGAGATTGGCAAATGTTGGGTAATTATCTGCCCCTCTAGCATAATTTATATGCAGGTGTAGAATTAAATGCTTAGCTCAAGTGCTCGTGAAGCTGTCTGCCCTGCAGAGATGCAGGAAATTAAGGAGGGCTGGTTCATTAACGGCATGAAGACAAGACACAGATCTCCATTCAGTAGACTATAAAGAGTATTTATAGTGGAGGCCTGGGGAGTAAAACTACAGACATACAAAATGTTGTAGTAGATATTTCAGAAACACCACTACAGAACAATATAGACAGCACTTTGACTGAATAAGACAGGAACATGTGCCAACAGAAAAAATATCATATGAAATATTTATGCAGCTGCAACTGTACATTGATTACTTATATTTCATCTAAGCAAAATAAGGCCAGTAATACAGTATGAATAATGTAACAAGCAAATGAATTACAGTAATAGTTAACACAGTGAAGAAAAAAAAAACATCCACAGTTATACTGGTTCATTTTCTACATGGTTAATGCAAGTAAATGCAAAAAAGCATTAAACATGCCAGTAAAAGTAGAACATAAATACTGGAATAGTATTAGAGCAACAGATAAGTTATAAATATGTTGCTGCTGGCTGGCAGAGTAGATAGTAATGTACCAAAAGTAAAATAAAAATGTCACAGATTAATGACCATGATATTCAGTAGACTGTATGGAAAGTAAGCAGCACACAAAAGAGAGATTAATATAGCAACAGAAGATAAGGGGTATAACAGCAAATGGGGGAGAGGAGGAGGAAAAAGTAATGGCAAGAGTATGGATGTTAAGAATGAGGATGCAGTAAATGGGTGAATGTAGGGGCTAGGGTAATTGCACAGACTGTGTGCATGTGAGAAATAGAATGGAGGGTTGGAAATAAGTGGAAGGACAGAGGATAGAAATTTAGAGAAAAGTGAATATGCTCATTGGAAAATCAGTGAAAGCTCGTGACTATTTAGTGAGATCATGAAATCTCACAGTTGCAATAGGAGTTAGTGGCTATGTGAGACGAGTGGCACAGTGGATAGTGTTGTCACCACACAGCAACAGGTTCTCTGTTACAATTCTCAGCTAGGGTGCCTTCTGAGCAGAGTCTACATGTCTCCACTAGTGTTCATGTGGATTTCCTCCAGGTGCTCTGGTTTCTTCCCACATTCCAAAGACATGGAGTACGTGGACTGAACACACTAAATTAGCATAGGGGTGAGGGTGCGTGTGTGATGTGGAAGAACTAACGTGGTAGGGCTAGCAACTTGGCAGTGCAAATCTTGGCTTTAGATGATGGCCACTGAAATAGTGGTACCCCAACCCCATGTGCAAAAATGGGAAAAAGGGGTTGCAGATGGATGGGACATTTGAAGCCTTGTTTTGATGGCAAGCTCCCATATGTTCAGAGACGTTTACTTCATTATTTTGCTACACAGACCATAGTTAAGCATCCTCTGGTACATGGGCTGATTTTAACTTATGAGGCGTTTGCACTGCAAAGTGGTCTTTAGTATTTATACCAGGTTAGAATCTGGGATAAAGCTGGGCAGTTGCATGAGTATAATAGACTGTGAGCCTCTGTCAGCTGAGTCAGTTTCAGGTAATAGACAATTTCAGCTAAGTTGCTTAATGATTCTCAAGGGTGACAACAAAAAAGGTATACAGTAGTAGAAGCAAGGATGCATATCTCATTTTAGATATCTTTTTTTTGGGGGGGGGCTACATGTTAAATCAAGCAATGTATCTAAAGACCTTGCTTATTCTGTGTAAAACACAGGGTTACACTGCAAGTAAATATAAGACACAAATCATTTGTTTTGATTCCAGGCTCATGTACCATGTACCAAATAAAGTTCCATTGGATGCAGATCACATTATGGTCTGCCATAATTCACAGTTCACCTTTCCTTCAATTCAAATGAAATGTTAATGTAGGTAAATTATGGCAGTAAAGAGGCATACCTGTAAGACATGACAGGTAGTCAAGTTGGGTATACAGCTCATTTCCTACCAGGTATGATATATTCTGCACAGCATATTTGCATTTATCTACTCTATGCTATAATACATTAAAAAGTGGCCAAAATGAGCCTGTAGACTTGCACTATAAAAATGTATTCTGTCCAGAGACACATCGCAAGCATTGCTTCAAGACTTGCAGTGTTTTCCATCTCAAATTCACTAACTACAAATCCTGAACCATTCAACAATCTACTTGCACACCCCTTCATTACTCCCTATCAAATTTTCAATGTACATTTCCTACGGTTTTCTTTCCCTTTGCCTTTACTGCCACGTCTGTCGTCTCTCCTTACCACCTGTTACATTTTTCCCCAAAGAGCAAACTTCCAAATTATACTCACTACCGTCTACCTCAACTTCACTACAACTTTCTTTTTTCTATGTCAAACAAATGTGCATACTATTCACTGGTTTGACTTAATGGTTAAGGTCTTCACCTCATAGACATAGGAACCGTGGGGTTTGATTCTGATCTTGAGATATTAGCTAGGCTTAAAATGGCCCTTCAGGGTAGTTAGCCTAGTATTCATTTACAAACCTCTCCTCACCTACTATCTGCCCTCTACTCATCACCTCCTCTTTGCTTTCTACCCATACCTCACACACTATGTTTCTCTCAGTTCTCCAACCCATAACTGTAGACATTTCTTTAAACCTCACTTAATGCCAAACTATATTATTAATATGCAATGACTGTTACTTACTGCAAATCTTTTTCTAGCATAGCTGGCTTTCAGTTATCGTATGTCCATACTGTAGATTTAAAATTTAAATTTCTCTCTCTCTTGTATAAGGTCTTCAAGAACGTCCATCTCTAACTAACAAACGGCACCAAAGCCATGGTCTTAAACTCGATGCTATGAAATGCATAATTGTACCCTTTGGGAAATCAACCATCCTGGCTAATTACCATGTTGATAACATACCCCTAAGAGCTAACTCAGTGCTCAGGGATCTGGGTACTCATGTAGACAGTAGCCTTGCCTTTGACCACCACATGGCCACAGTGATGAGGAAGTCCTTTTATGTTACAAAACATATAAGTAAGGGCATGGCATCTAGGTCCAAAGAGGTCATTATCCCATTGTACTCTGCCCTTATCAGACCAGTCACAGTACAATGCTCACTTTGGTATTACCAGACCAGGCATATGCAGCAACTAGAGCAACCTCTCAGGTTCCTTACAAAAGGAATACAAGGCATAACAAACCTGCCTTATGAAGAGTGCCTTAAAGCCCTTTCCCTCTATTCAGTCTCCTATAGATTTGCTGAGGGGTGATCTATGCCTGGTTTACAAGAAATCCACAAACCCCACACAATCTCTTACATATTCATGTCAAACAGTACCAGAAAGACAAGGTCTAGAGGGACCTGAATTTTGTCTGTGACTTGAACAGAATATGCTGAAGAAAAAGATGCATGCCCCAGAGACTGCTTCTTCTATAAAACAGGCTTCGCATCCATGTGAAGCTAAGTTTGTCTATAACCCAGTTTAAGCACAACCTAGATAAGTGGATGGGGAATAGAAAATTTACATCGGGCCTGGCACCCATGTCCCTTATGGACAGAGGTAACTTATAAATACCTGGCCCTCACTGTCCTGTTTGGATGGAGGACATCATTATTCTTTTGGAAAAACTTGGCTTAGGCTTGCCCAACCTCTGGAAAGATTAGTCTAGTAATAGTCAATGAATCTATAAATTTGCCTATTTTGTTACTGGGGCTTTTCTCCCTGGGCCTCCTCTGAAAAGGGGCTACCACATCCCAGACAGGCTATCCCTGTCAACAAAAGCAATAAATAAATAAACCTGCAATGAGCTACTACAGGAGTAATGGACTATGCAAACTCTTAGAGCTGTTTAAAACCCGAAGTGTAAAGCAGGAATTTAAAAATGTAAATCAGACACAGAAAAATGTAAGTGTCTGAAATCTCTGAGAAATTGAGTCTGATAAACAGAGTTTGCCTTTCAGATAAATTTGTTGTCAGGCTTTAACGGAAGAAGTTGATCGTGTAGAGGATGGTGAGTTAGGGGGGAAGAGAACAGTGGGTGAAATCATGAGGTAGGCAGACAGGAAGGGAGGGGGGCAGGTTCGTATACACGGTTAGGTTAGGGGAGGGTCATTCTCTGACACTACACAGCTGAATTTGTGCAGTTAAGAGTTCTTAATAGGTGGGATGTAGTTGAAAACAGTTAATTAATGAAAGAAATTTTTAAGTAGTGTAGTGATAGCCACATTGTTGTTGAAACCGTTAGTACTGAAGGGAAGCTGTTACTGGGTTAATCGGGTAGCCACCAGGGAGTGAAGGTATTAAGTAATGACATGCAATCAAAATGCAGGCTTTCTATCCATTAGAAGCTGCTAACTCATACCCATAGCCGGCCTTAGGCATAGGCCAACTAGGCAGCTGCCTAGGGCACCAGTGTAGCAGGGGCGCTTTTGCAGTATATATCTGGTGTAGGTAGACCAGGATGGGGGCACCAGGTTGTGTTGGAGGGGGAGCCATTGAGCCCTTTTGCCTAGGGCACCAGTTGACCAAAGGCTGCTCATGCTCATACCATGGTGTTAGGTTTTCAATTTAGCTGCTAGTTAAGTTATAAGGGTAGTATGCAACATTTGTCCTTAATGTGGGCTGTTTTCCCCTTTTTGTATGGCTGGGTTTGTTATTCATAAGAAGGGAAATGGAGGAAAGGTTTGGTGTTTTAATCATGTGTTAGGCAGGATTTTCTTAATTCCTTCTCTTGGCTTTTGGGGAGCCACATTGTTTGGTATGACTTGTATGATATGAGGGTGGGCTCTTTTAGATTTTGCCACCTATCAGGACTTCTGGTAAAGTAGAACAACTAGTAGTAGGGTTTGAGGGTGTTGAAATGCTCTAGATAGCACTTTATGTAGTATAAAATCTTGCTCGTTGTTGTGGGGGAGCTGTGTGGTGTGATGCAGCTAATTGGTGAATTGTCAAAGCAGCATGATGGCATCTCTGATGTTATCAGATCATAGAGCAAGGTTATCTAGGCAACATGCCTGCCTAGGGTATCCAGGGGGGGATGGTGTAGGGGCCTCCATGGTTCGGCAGGCCCTCTTTCACTGACGATTAGGTGTTAATGGTAATGCAGAGGACTAAAGCTAAACAAGCAACTGTTTCTTTAAAAAGAATGCTCACAAAGTGTAATGTTTTGGATAATGCAGCCAAGTACCTGATGCTCACTGTAAGTGACTACTTTTTGTTAAAGGCTGCAGGCGGATACTTTTTTAGTGGCTTGATTTTGGAGCAGGTACTGGGGAAGGGGCAATAGCTTTGATTCTTCTTTATAACTGGTAGTCAGAGGACATTGTTTAAGATGCCAACAATGGGGAAAGAAGTTGGTAGTTATGATTCTTTTGCCAATTTGGGTGTTTGAATCTTTTACTATTTTGGGTGGGTGTCTTCCCCTTTCCTACCCTCATCAATTCAGGTGTGCCAGAGTTTTGTCATAATGGGATGAGGAGTAAGTGTTGGCATAATGGTTAGGATGTTTACAGGGAGACTCCGGATGCAGTGCCTATTCTCACCTTTGTTATGATCCATTTACTTGCTAGACAGGTACTACCAAAGATCTAGGCAGTGTACTGTAGTTTCTGTGTGCAAGATTGATCAAAATTTGTGTGACTCTGGGGCAAGAGGAATAAGCTGGCACAGTTCTCAGGTGACTGACTCTGGGGGCAACTAAGGGTTTTTGTTAGTCGGGGAAAGGATCATTGCATGGGTAAATTGGTTGGGTAAAGAATGTAGGATTTAAAATAACAACATAAGGTCTTCATGGGCAAAGGTTTGGCTATTATCCAAGTCTACAGACTGGTCATGTCTACTAAAAGAAAAAGATGAGCAGCAAGTAGCAGGGTGGATTTAGGGTTTTGTCATAGGATTATGATTTTACAGATGTTTTCTGCACTTCAGGATGGCAAAAGCAGAGGGACTTGCTTGTAAGTGGCAAGAGCTAGTCTCACAAGCTGATGAAATGCCACTACAGGAGCAGGGTTAGGCACCACAAGAGGCAAGCCAGGATGAATCACGAAGTACATGAAAATTATGGGGTTGGGTTTATCAGGCACTAATGGAGACCTCAGGAGGGAGAGCCAAAAAGACCAGGTCATTACAATGATAAGTGGTCAAGATACCTTCACTGAAATGGCAACGACTCAGAGGTGATGATGATGATATTCTTTCAGGTCAAGATATGGCAGTTGCGATATCAAATGCTGACTTGCCCACATTGGTGCATGACATCAGTGTAGGTGACAGGAGTAGACTGCAGAGTTTGCTTGGGAGTGTAAGTCAGGTAATTCAGTTGGGTAAGAATCCCAGTGCTTTGCAAAGTAAGCTAGAGTTGGATGGGGCAGTGTGTCAGATGATGAGGTAGCAGCAAATTTCCTTTTCTGCCAATGACAATGTTTTTAGGTACAGGTACTCAGGAGGTAGAAGGAAGCTCAGAGTTGTGTCTGCAAGTTTTTGTTGTGGTCAGAGCTGGGAGTAATGTTTTTTATTACGGCAAATATCCCACAAGAGGTGAAATAGAAGATATGGCATGGAGATTTTGTTGAAGTGTTTGATCTCACAAATGCATATGTGATACAGAAGGTGGCAGAGTTTAAGGTACCTGGTATGAAGGTCATCACACCAGCAAGATCAACATTGGGGACTCTAGGTGTTGGTATCCTGATTCTAGGAGGGGGACTAAGCTGGATAAGTCAGGTGGTACAGTTAAGGAGTCTGTTGAAGGAATAAAAGGCAAGGTCAAAAGGGACTTTCAATGCAGAAAAATTTACTTGACTTGGATCCAGGTTTTCACAAGTTTGCATATACTGCAGAGGTCAGCATCCAGCAGACCAGTTTTGGAGGAAGGATATGACAAGCATCAACAGAGGACAGTACTGGCATGGGAAATAGGGGGAGTTGGGAGGTTCAGGTGCAGTAGAGTGGCTCCGCCCTTTCAAGCTGAAACTTGCTGGGGGGCCATCTCTCTCACCTATTAATGCGAGACAGTTGGAGCCACTCCTGCTTAACTGCCCTGATAAAATCGTTGTGCAGGAGTTGGAGGAGTTTAGATACAGTCTTTCGGTGAAATCTAAGGTTAGTGATTCAGCTATGATGTGAAAAGATTTGAAATCTAGGTCAAGTACAGAGGAGGTGGTACAGCCATTTAAGACAAAAAGAGTTGTTTGCTGGCAGGTTATTAGGTCATTTTGAAGCCCCACTGTTTAGTGTGCATTGAGTATCGTGATGTATGCTTATATGTGCAGATTAAATACTTTCCCAGTATTTGGATGTATAAATGTCTCCTCACCACTAATACATTCACAAAATGAACAATTAAAACATGGTCTAGTGCCCTTATTGTCTGTCATAATTTTTGTTTTTTTGTTCTTTACAGCATAATATTTGCCTAAAATTAATAGAACTTGTATCTATCTGTTTAGGGTCCGTTTTGGAAAAAATATATAAAAAATGTGTTAAGTATATTAAAAACAGTGATCACTTTTAAGTCACAGCTAAATGGCAGGCTAAAAATCTGGATAGGCAGATACTGGGAAAATATTTAATATTGAATCTGAACTTATTAGTAATGAGTGAAAAATTATTGTGTACTTAGCAAGATGTGTAAAATGCAACTCTTGATATTGTTAAAAGCAATGCAAAACTGATGGATTGTATATGTAAGCACTTGATATACACAGACATGCTGATAGAAACATTTTATATAAACATATATTACAGGTTGACAGTACACATTAAATTTAGTGTTTTAGAACTAGTTTCCATTAGTACATGGGATGGGGATAAATTTCTGCAGACAGCGGAAAAAAAACAAAAAAAAAAAAACAAAGAGTAATTGGATTTGCAGGTTTTGAGCAGACTGTCCTCTGGGAATGAATGGAAAGTGCAGTTTGAAACAAGTTTTAAAATCTAGATCCATTAAATAGATGTTTATTGTTTAGACTGTATTTTAAAAACTTTTTAACTCTTTATGACTTCTAGATGTATTATGTAATAGTTGTCATTGGTGGATTCTGGTCATGTGCTGCCTGGAGTGAATGTATTTAAAAGCTGCTGCTCTTACACTCAAACTTTTTAATATATCTGGGAAGTACTGTTGTTCATAGGTTGGCATTAGGCTATCGTCCCTAGGGCCTGTACAAGCCTAGCCATAACAATTCCCTGGCGATTTCTTCCCACTTTATTTACTTAACTGGACCCCTGTCTAGCAAGTAAATACTGTGGGAAGAAATAGACTGGGAATCGTTATGGCTAGGCTTGTACAGGCCCTAGGGCCGATAGCCTAGTACCAACCTATGAACAACAGTGCTTCCCAGATATATTAAGTTTGAGTGTAAGAGCAGCAGCTTTTAAATACATTCACTCCAGGCAGCACATGACCAGAATCAGCCAATGACAACTATTACAGAATACATCTAGAAGTCAAAGTGCAAAAACAACAAACAAAATGAACAAACAATCAGGAACCAGAGAGAAACAACCAAACAGCAAAAGTACGAGAATTGTGTCGGGCACTTGTTTCCACCAGTGTACTTGTACTGTTGTGCAAAAGCTCATATCTACTGAAGAAATCTTTTGATTGGGGTTGTCCTTGAGTTGTGAATTGTTAACATTGATTTTCTGTGCTTGAGATTGGCCTTTACCTGTTTTGGAACTTAATTTTTGTTGGAATTTGTGAAATATGAAATGGTGCCAGTTGATGTCAGTGTTGGAGGATTTAAGCAAGCAACATGAAGAGCCACTTGGTATAGTGATACATCTAGGGAATAACAATATTGGGGATGTACCAAAGAGAAAGTTGCTTACTTTGCTAAGGAATCTGTTAGCATTTTTTTCTGAGATTTCCAGGGGCAAAAGTGATTTGGTTGGTGATATCTCCAAGTTAAATGTGGAGAGTAGTGGCTAATTTTAAGGTGCTAGAGGTTACTAGGAAATTTCTTAATCACAGGATATCTAGGATAAGTGAGGCTTTACGGTTCGATGTCATTAGGCATTGCGATTTTGCAGATAGGGACCCTGTGTAGTGGTGTAGTGATGGGGGGCATCTTTGTGATGAATGTTTAGACACTTAGTGTTCAGTTGTCATTTGCAGGGGTATTTGGGAAGTAGTTTTGTAGCTGGAAATCTGGGGGAGCAGGCTGCAGGGCAACTTTGTGGACAGAAGGACCAGTGCAGTTGTTTGGGGTAGTAAGGCACTTCTTCCTCTCTCTCCCTCATGAGTTCAGTTCTCACTCCCAATTGTGTTAAGCTACTCAGGGAGTGGAGCATGTTTAGCGACCAGAAGGATGTTGCTACTGTTGGTTATGTTTAGTGAGTGGTCCAACATGCCCATTTTGGTAAAGTTTTAACTATTTCAATTATGAAATGCATGATGTAGGTGGGCATTCTAGCACACTGCCAAAGTTTGTTTGTATTTATACTGTTATGTGACTTCACGTATGGTAAAATAGCTGGTTGCAAAGTCTGTTAATTTTATTACTGTTGGGAGTTAACAGTAACATGCATCTTTTAAATCTAGAGTTACTAGAAAACAGTGGTGGAATGAGAGGTAAAGACTGAAAATAGTATTTTGAATGCTGGTATTTTGATGTGAAGGCAAGAGAAACATTCTTGAATAAAATCCTTTCCCCATTTCTCTGGGGAACAGGCTCTATACCCCCCCCCCCAGAGATACCATTTGCATTAGGATAGGAAGAAACAGGAAGGTGTGACTGGATGGATGGATGCAGAGGAATCCCTTGAAAATGGTGGAATGGAATCCCACTACCAGTTGTAGCCTTTTTGAATGATTCTCAGAACCAAAGTGTCTGAAGTTATCTGATGCCAAACAGGGAAGTGAAGACCTAGATTTACTTATTTAACATTTGTTTACCGGGGAAGTCTGACTGGGCAAGTTGCCCATTTTCAGTGGAGGCCCGGGGAGAAAAGCTCCACATATAACATAACAATCAGTAAATAAACAGTAAGTAATAGTCAATAAGTATTTAAACATTAATGAAACAGAGAAAAAAATCACACAGTAAACACAGAAAAAGCTCACAGGAAAACATAGTAATACATATTTTGAGAGTACACTTAAGGAAAAAAAAATAATTTGAGATGGTAGCAATTTTCAGTGTTACAGTATTAGATTTAGCATACAGTGGAAAATGTAATACAGAAATGCCTGTTTGGTACTACACAATGTTTTGCTTAATTTTGTTTGGGGGGCGATGCTTTCCTCTGAATTTTTGATATTTGGAGGTGGAGTGGGGGTATGGCCTGGATGGATAAGCTGATGGAGGCCCAGAAGTTTTGTGTGTTGTTTTGATGCTTGGATTGCATGTTTGTGTTGTACAATTTTTATCAGCTCTAATTTGTTTTTTTGCAGACATTTCTTAGGTGGGGTAGTTTTCTAGGAAATCTTTGGATTTACTGGTGCTATGTTGATGCCAAAGTTTCTCTATGTTTTAGCTATTCTTTGGCTTCCTTAGACAGCCAAGAGCAGTAATTAGTTTTGTTCTTATATGTCTTATGGGAGCTAGTGAATTTAGAACCTCAAGAAATTTGTTATTAAAGTAGTCAACTGCTGCATGTAATGGGAGGTATTTTAATTGAGACTAGTTACACAGTTTAATAGTATTTGTTTAAAAAAAAAAAGTGTCCTTTGAGAAACTCTTTGTAGTATGTATTTGTTTATATGATGTTGCTCTTGTGGCCAAGCTATGGTGTCCTAGTAGGAAGGTTATAAGGTGGTCACTTATGCTGTCAGGTAGACAGCCTGACAGGAAGTTTAATGAAGGTTTACTAGTCTGGATTGTTACTAGTTTTGTCTATTCTTGTAGGTGATTGTATCAGTTGGGTAAAACCATGCAGGTTGATTGATTTAAGGGGTTATCTGAGGGACTAGGTTTGTCAATCAGAGTTGAAATCACTGGCCAGTTTAGTTTCCTGACTACATGAAGATAAGGCCCGTTAGAGTAGGTTTTCAATTGTGGTAGGGTTATTAGTTGGGATGTATACTGCTATCAATACTCTATGTTTGTTGTTATTAATTTTAAGTGTGAGGCTAGGAGTTCTGTGTTATTAATGTCAAGGACGTTTACCTGTAGTTTTTCGAGATTGAGGGTGTCTTTTTATATAATTGCTGCTCCTCCAACTTGTTTTGTTGTCCTGTCTTGTCTGAGAATATTGTATCCAAGGGGAATGATTTCATTACTGTTTATGTGTGGTTTAAGCCAAGTTCCAGTTAAGATGGCAATATCAGGAGTGTAGTGTGATACGGTAGCATGGAGTTTATGCATTTTATTTAAAAGACTTCTAAGGTTTATATATTCATAAGGAGGCTGTCAGACTTCTTTTGGTCATATTGGACAGGAGAGGTGTATGGTGATTTGTTGGTTTGGGAGAACTGTTTTTGATGGTTTTCAGTTGGTTGAGAATAAGGCCGAAGTTGGAGTGTATGCATCCACATAAGTGGAAATTACATTTTTTATTAGTACTTAGGGGGAAAATATTTGGAGGATGTCAATGGTCGTTTAAGTGGTATTATTGAAGGGACAGTATGGTGGCGGCATCATTATGGGAATAGTTCAACATTAGTGAAGTTTCTCGATGTGGGGTGCTATGTTGTAATTAGTGTGTTTAGTTTTACGTGCATTTGTAAATGGGAAGGCAGGCAATTTTAAGTAGATTATGGGGGAATTAAGTGTGGCAAGGGAGAGAGCAGGTACTAATAGTGGGATGCGTATTAAGTGTATGAATATCATGTTTGTGTATTTGGCTTTGATGGGGTTACAGTACGATGGATTGTTTAAATGTGAAGTAAGGTTAAGAGAGTAGAATGTAGATGAGGTGTTGTGATGTTGGGGGAGGAGACAGAAAGGGGTTGGGGTACGATTAAGTTATGTGGTGGGGGATGTTGATTGGTTGGTGACCTGTGCTGTGGGGGGTGGTGATCGGTTGGAGTTGTATGAGGGGTGTGGTGAGGATAGGATAAATGTAATCGATGTGGGGGTGGGCTGGAAGGGGGGCAGGTTTGGAATCAAAGTGAGCCCGAGCATAGCAGAGGGAGAAAGGAGTGGGCTAGCATGGGTTCCCAGTGTGCACGCAGAGCACAAAAAACTATCATCCACTTTAAACTGGTCTGGAAGAATAAAGAAGAATTGAGATGGAATATTATAAAGCCAAAGACTCATTCTGCACTAAGTAAGCTATTGAGATAGGACCGCAAAAACCCTTTTATAAATTCTGTAGTTATACTTGCTTTTCTGTTCCAGATAACCCTGCTTGTCACTCTCAATGGTGTGGAGTTATCAAAAACAATAATTGTATGGGCACTGAAAGATGTAGTTATAGAGTCAGGGACTGGAGAAAAAGTAAATGGGGGGGGGTGAAACTAACAGTAAACTACAGGGTTTGGAATGCTGACATTCCTGGAGGCATGCTCTTCAATACAGCAAACAGCCTAACAGTAGGTTACAAATTAGCCCAAGGCAAGTTACATACTTTGGTAAATTTCTTGTAAAAAAAAAAACTTTTCCTCGTGGAGACTGGTGGGTCTTGATCTGCTGGCTAATCACAGCACAGGTAGACTTGGGAAGAAAACGTTTATGTTAGGATGCGGCAGGGATGACAACTAGAGGGAGAAATGGCAGTGAGTAAGTTTAGGTGGGGTTAAGATGCAGCAGAAAGAGAGAAAAAAAACCAGAGCTTCCTGCTATCAAATATCTAGCACTGTTAATTTTGCTCTACTTTCAAATGCACAAAATACATGTATGCTATCTAACATATTATGCCCAACATGCAAGTGCACAAAATTAATGTTACAACATCTAATCTATTGAGCCCAACTGACCAGAATGTGTTCTTACTGAAAAATAGCAGCAATTAGAATGTAACCGTCAAGCAGAACATTTATCAGAGATCTATGCAACAGGTACGATAGTAAAAGGCTGTTAACAAGGATAGCTCTAGTATATTGCTGAGAAGCACCGTTTCCAATGTTACTGTATGACAGACAGCTGTTAAAATATTCATTAGGCATTCAACAAGTAATTACACTGCAGTTCTTTATATTTAGGGTACAAAATGTGTTGGCTGAAGTGAGCAGCACGAACTGATTCAGTAGAACACATACGTTCTGCACCACAGTCAGATAAATAGCTCTTAAACAACAGGTAGTTTGGAATCAATTAACAGAAATAACAAATAATTTAGGCATATAATGAATAATATCCAAGGATACAAAATACTTATGCCAGACATATTAATACATACAGCAGAAGATGCACAGCTCTTACATGGTGAGCACGCTAGTCAAGGGTGACACACAGCTTCAGGGACTTTAAAAATGGTGCCCAAAGAATCAGTGTTATTTATAACCTAGCACCAGATGCTTGGGGATAAGGAGAGGGGATTAGAGGTTGGCGCAAGATTTTGGGAAAGTTCTACTGGAATGCTAGGATGGGGGAGACGAGATGAGGCATATAGTCAGTATGCTTACTTAGACTGTCATTTGTTTTGGGAGGACACTCCTTTCTTTTTTAAAAAACACTGTCATTGTTTTGTTTTCTGAAATTTTGTTTAAAAGTGCCCTACTGGGATTGTTTATTAAGAATCTTATAAAATGAACCTGAACTGGAAGGAAAGTTTCTATTGTAGTTTAACATGGGGTGGGGTTGAAAGATCTGGGCAACTCCCTGAATTAACCTTCCATTTTCATTAAATCTTTTAAGGACCTCCACAGAATAAGAGCCAAATAATATCATTTTATTCAGGGAGCTTAGCTTTGACATCTGCTGGTAAATTCTAAGTCCATACTCGGGTAGATGATCTCATCTATGACCCAGTGACAGCTGCTCTAGAAAGAGCATCAGCCTGCATCATAAAATCATTTTAGTGTGTGTTTGGTTAACCGAGACAAAAAAAAAAAGATTAAATAAATAATTCAGAGATCTGTTAAGTCTCTGAAGAAGGGAACTCGGCAAGTAACTTTCTCTTATAGTCAAAGGAAGCTAGCAAAAACTTAGACATGTGAGCCTGACGGTTTACGCTGATGAAGGCTAAGGTGGAAGAAGTATAAACTTTCCTCCAAAATCTATCATAGCCTTTCCCATATTTGTCATTATGAATAGAGTTGGTTGCCTAAAATGTTTTTCAGAAGATATTTTATTCACAGAAATCATTGCAGGGTCTGATCTAGGGTTTGAAAAAATTGTGGATCTGGGAATGGGAATCCTTATATAATTTATAAGACTTTCTGGGGGCAGTTGGCTGACTGTCAGGTAAATTACTGGCTGTAAGGAAAGCATCCTCTATGGTTGGCAAAACAAGATAAACAGCTGCAGGTTGATGAAAATTATCCTAAAAAATGGCCTAATGCCTGCCATGCCGCACAACAGACACCTTTTTGCAAGGAAAGTAATAGCAGCAAAAAACAGCCTCTCCACATCAGTAGATTCAGCAGTAGCTGCAGGCTCTCAAAAAGGTTGTAGAGCAGTTTTCCAACACAAAATTGAGATCCCAAGCAGGAGTAGGCATCCGCTGAATGAGCTGTGTGTGCAATACCTTTGTGCAATATGGGTTTAGTGGAGAAGAGAACAATCAGATCTTATGTCTGAGTTCCCCATGACACTGTCAATTTTTATAATACATGATCAGTTTCCCACACTGGGGTCCATGATTTGTCTGCTTAACACATCTGCTAAGGAGTTCTGCTCGTCCACAATTAGCAAATCATATCATCTTTGCTGGGGCTCTGGTATTTCCTTTTGTTGCCACTGAAATAAATCCTTTATTCTGACAATAATATAAAAAAAGCAACTCTTCAGGTAGGAAGCCTAAATGAAAATTTTCCTCAGTGTCAGATTCCCCATTTTGTAGTGCAAGTACCTGAGAAAAAAGTTAATTCCTGTCCCTCAGATTGAGAATCGGAATCAGAGAGAAGAAAACCTTTTCCTTTTTAAATGAAGAGAATATTCAGAGTGTAAAGACTGAAATGCTTTAAATAATCCTTTAACAAACTGAGTTAATCTTCCTTGTCTGCTAAGTGGTGGGTTGGTGGGGGAGGGGGATGACAGAAGAAAAATGCTTTACTTTTGGCTTCCATTTCCAGACAGACTCTCTAGAAAAAGAGTGCTCTGAAGAATGGCCCTTTTCATGGGAATTAAGCTTTGCAAAGGAACAACGTACACTCCATCCACTGATTCCAACAAATGTGGTTCTCCTTTGCCTGAAGAGGAGAGCCAAACAACTGCAGAGAATGTATCTGCCCCATGTTCTACAGCAGCTTCCCGAGGAGTAGCATCAGAGGGGCTAAGAAAAACTGAGGAGAGGTTCAAGGAACCTGATGTGGGCACAGCAGAGTCATTCATCGGCATGCGAGAAAAGGAAGATGGAGTCAAGATCAAAACCTCCCCAACAACTTTTCTCTTCCTGCAGATGGGAAGGGACCAACAAGAACGGCTGAGATCCAAGTCCATCATCAATATCATTGACCATCTTTTTCCCCCATTTTCTACATGAGGTCAGCATGTTTTGTCAACTCTCACCATCTCTCTCTATTCAAAGCCACTTTCCTGCCTTCTCTGACACTCGTGACTGACTGTTTCAGGTATTTTCTCACATAATCCATCTAACCTCTTTGCTGGGCACCCTTGTTTCCTCTTGCCTTTTTCCAGTCTGTTGCAAATCTTATTCACCAGATTGTCTTCCACTTTTTCTACACATGTGCCTGTACTACCACAATCTGTTCTCTTTGACCTTTTCTGCAATTGGAGCTACTTTGGTTTCTGCTCTTATATCCTCATCTCTTAGTTTACCCCACAGAGTGCATGCTACCACTCATTTCAGGCACTTCATCTCAATCACCTCTAGCTTCAAGTGCTCTACCTTTACTGCCCAGGTTTCTGTTCCATAAAATCTTACTGGTTGCTCCACTGTTTTGTACGCCTTACTTTTTAGCGTGTTTGGCATTCTTCCATCATGTACTACATCTGACACATTGTGTGAGTTGGCTGCAGCCCATTTGATTCTAGCTTTGACCTCATCATTCAGACTTCCTTTCTCCTCCACCACCACTGCCAGATACTTGAAGCTGGTAACTGTAACTTGTTCCACTATTTTCCCTTCTATCTCTGTTCTCAGCTCCTTCTGATTTCCCCCATTTGCTGACAATAAAACTGTATTATCTGAACTAAATTTCGTTCCATGTGCCTTCAGTTTTGCATTCCATTCCCCTATCCTTTGCAGAAGTTCTTGCTCAGAGTCTACCTGTAATGCCACATTGCCTGCATGCATTAGCTTCACTGATTTGTCCGTTCTAACCAGTTTGCTAATGTAGCCTATCAACAGTATGAACAGTAGTGGGCTCAGAGCTGAACCCTAAAGCACAACCACTGGAAACCCCTCTGTGAGGTCAAACACTGTACTAGAGTAGGAGACCCAGGTACATGTCTCCAGCAAAACAAGCAAGTAACAGAGCCTTAAGTTGGTTTTAGTTCCTGTCTAAAAAATTAAGTTTTGGGGTAAAATGTTCAGTGGCAACAAGCAAAAAAAAAAAAAACTAGCCCTAGCTCCTAACAACAAATTTTTACAAAAAAGTTAGTTTTCTTTTCAACAAATTGTACAATGTACAGTATTCCCTAATGGGGTACAAATCTGCCTAACTTTGAAACACTAGCTGACTTTCAATCACTCAAGGCCTTACAAGAGAGAGCTGTTCAATAGAAATAAAGTTCTGAATGTTTAGTGCCCTAGCCACTGATATTATACCACTCTCCTTCAGCTGTATAGCAGTTAGGGCAGGTGGAAGTTGCTCTAAAGCTTTGAAAGCTGGTCAGTGATCCACCCCTTGGCAGGATATGTCTCATATAGCACAGGCTACTGCAACAGTACTCTAATAAACATCAACCACAACTGTGCAGATCTCAAAGCATTGTCCCTTTTCTCACCAACATACAGGCTACTGAGAAACAACCTCTGCCTTACATATAAAACCTCAAAAGACCCTAGCCTGTTAAACCTGGTAGACATTCCCAAGCCCAGTGGTGGAATAAACACCTGCTCAAAGGATCTCAATCTCTTCTGCAAAATAAATAGACCATGTTGGAGGGACAGGTATGCATCACAGAAAATTCCACTCCCTTCCACTCCACATAGAGCAGAGTCTTCTCTTACTCTATTCAAATGCAGTCTGGGTGGATGGGTAATCACTAATTCACCCATGGTTAACCACACTTGTTCCTCATGAATAGGGGTAACATGTAAATGCCCAAACATATCCTTGTTCTGACCCTTCCTGGGTTACTTGTACACAAAATATAAGGGCTTAAAGCTTCTTAAGATCCTTGCATATCAATAGCCTGGTAAGTACGTATGAACCTATGAGCCTGTTTGGTTCATCAAAAACAAATTAAAAAAATTAGGGGTTGACAGGAGTGTGTGTGTTTGTACAAATCACTACACTTTTATATGTGAACAATTTAGGTGACTTTTTATATTCAAAGGTGGTGAACCTATCAGAAGCAGCACATTTTGAGGAAAAATACTGTGCCCATTAGTTTGTTGTGCCTCTGTCCAGCAGTGACACAGAGATGATTCCCGGGGTAAACCTACGATCTCCCATCCACAGGTCAAGATTTCTCTTGAACAGAGCCAGCGAGGTGCTGAACAAACACAGAAATTATAGCACAAACGGTTATCTTATAATTTCACACTACCCTTCCTGCAATTATGTTGAGTTCATTTCACAACAATCTTGTACAATGTCCTTTTGTTCTATTAGAAAAATGCATAACACTAAGAATGTGCCTTAGCAACACAAGAAAAAACACCCTAATTTTTGCCCCCAAAGTGATATTATCAAGCACATGAAATGCTTAGAACTAAAATACCTGCCCTTTTATAGGTGAATAATGGTCTATTCTCCATACCCTCTTTCACTTTTTCATCAGATGTCAAAAGCCCCCAATATTTTTCAATATAATTTTCAATAGTGGATCCTGCACTATATTCTAGAACAAAGGCCCTTGTAAATTCACTTTTTCTTGTTGTTTTTGTGCTACTTTTTAGGAATAAAACATTTTTTATGTTGTATTTTAAAATAAACATAATATAGGTTTGTTTTGTTAAACTAAGCTGAATTTTATAGGTTTATATTTAGTATTGTTAATTTTCAATGTACCTAATATCTTTGGAATGTTTTGAGTGTTATACCTTTAAGACCCAATTGCAGGTATTTTATGGTAGGGAAGAATCATTTAAAAGCAGAATTTAATGCGTGTATTCTAGATTCTGATGAAGTCTGTTGCACACAGATGAAAAGCTATATTGTGCATTATGTTGTTGTTGTGTCTTTTGGCTTTTCCCGGTTAGGCGTCACCACAGCGGAACTCCGGTCCGCTAATGATTGGCAGTAGATATTTTACGTGCCAAGTTGCCAGCCCTGATACACAACCTTCAACGAAGGTACACCCCTTCACGCATGTCTCCACACAGTAGATGCTCTAGCTGAGAATCGAACAGGACAACGTCTTACTGTGAGGCAACAACGCTACTGCAGCACCACCACCGTAGTATATATTGTGCATTATACAAGCTTAAATAAATTTGCGGTATCTACATTCACCGGCAGTGCCCATTTTGGACCCATTTTGTAGCTAGTGTTTAACTGGAAATTGTGCTGGTTACAGAGAGCAGCATCTGGAAATACTGTGCTTATCTATTTTTGTTCCAAGTGAACATCCCTCATTGTTGTCCGTGGTGAGGATTGCAACTTCTTCATTACTGGCCCAGAGGTGGGACATCACAGCGTCAACTTTAACATAGACCTGCATTTAAACCCTCAAGTGTAGAATGACAGTCTAGGTGCATTTTTGTACTTGAGTATTCAAACATAACTTTTTAAACATTTTACTAGTAACTGTCAAAGGAGACTTACAGTATAACTTTTTACACAGAGCTTCCAAATACAAGATCTACAGACATCTGGCAAGGACAGTCTAGGTGCTGAATTATACTTTGTTTCCATTAGTTTTAGATATGTGTCAGTTCTACTCAGGGTACGGAATCAGTACTTGTCCAGAATGTCCATGTTGAGTTTTAGTTTGGTCTGAAGTAAAAGAGAAAGTTCACATACAGTTATGTCACTACAGAGATTCCAACTCCAAAAATCTAATTGGTATGGTTGATCTCTTAACTACTCTATCACTTTATTGCACTTAAATTACCAAACAGGTGGACATTTTAGAAATGTTGTTTCTGGAGATTGTCACATGCATTGCATAGCAGTTTGTGCATGTATTATACTACATAGTAACTTGTATATGTCAAAATATTTATTTACTGAATGTGTTTCAACATCTGTACAACTAAGATCTACCCTCTAATTTCACATTGTTCTTTGACGTGTACTATTGTATGATCTTTCTTTGTTTATTTTCTATTGCAATACCATATGTTCAATGGTATGATCCTCCTCTCTCAATGCTTGTACTATGACATGCACTACTGTATTATCTTTTCTATTTTTTATTTATTTATTGCCTTTTGTTTACCGGGATGGTCTGACTGGGCACTCAGGCCCATTTTCAGCAGAGGCCCAGGGGGAAAAGCTCCATTAGGCTTATAAAAAATTACAAAGTATTTACTAGGAAAAAAGAACCAATTTCTTTACAGTAGAATGGAGTTTCAGAGTCCTCCAGTGGGTAATACATACAAAACAGAGGTTAATATAACTTAATTTCTGTAGGAGTGCTATACAATAATAAACAGATTGTTTATTATATGGTTGAGCAAAATACAAATTTCACTCACAAAGGAGCAATGAAAAGCAATATACAGTTATAAATACATATATGATTTATTTATATTTACAGAATAAGGTAGGAGAGCTGGAAAGTTAGTGTTGGTCTCTGATCTAGAGATCTGAGATTTTGTTAGTCAGGGTGTAAACCAAAACAGAGCCAAGAAGAGTCTAGGTGCTGTTTTGGGTTTTGCTTAAAGCTAAATGCACAGCTGTCCTGTTTACTGGGATAGGGACGGAGCTCCACTGTCTGGTGACATAAGATGAGTACAGTGAATCTCCAGCTGGGATTTGGAAGTTAACAGTAGGCTCTCATTACCTGAGTGAAAGTATCATGGTGGGGAATAGTGAACGAAATTTTTTTTGTGTATTATTTTGTGGGCAATTTGAAGTTGAGTGAATGTAAGATAATTAGGTAGTTCTAGCCAGCTGAGCTTCTTTACTAGTAAGAAGTGGTGTATAATATAGTATGCATTAGCTGCAGACTTGGCTGTTTTGTTAAAGCATGCCTCTGATTTATTTAGTAGGGTGGCTTGAATGTTGGTTAATATGGGTGATGCATACAGAAGGGATGGGAGAAGTTAGGATGCTGCTAAGGATTTTTAGAGTCTGTGAGGCAGTTTTTTTTTCAGTAGAGGAAGCCCAGTTTTTGATTAGTTTTTTTGATGGCCTGGATGATATTCAGGTCAAATGTTAGGTTACTGTCTATTACAACTCCTAGTTGTTTGGTATTTGTTGCAGTTTCTATGGTGGCATTATTTGTTGAAGTAATATTAAGGGATTTCCAGTTTGTTGAAAGAGATCTGGATGTGAAAAGCATTACATTTTTGTTTGGCATTTAGGATTAGCTGATGAGCCTTTAAACATAATTATATGGGAGTGAAAGAGATGAGTCATTTGTTGAAGTAGTGGAAGGGTTGAGAAGATGATGGTGGCATCAGCATCATATTCTACTAAGGTGGCAGTTTTGCTAGCTTTGCACAGGTTGTTGGTACACCAATGGAAACAGGGAAGGAGGAAGGGGGTTAAGGTCCAGATTCCATTTTATGTCCTGTTGTCTGCTAGACAGATAGCTACAGAACCAAGTAAGAGCTGAACGAGACGGTGATAGGGACGATAGTTCATTGATTAGGAGTTTGTTGAATATGGTGTCAAATACCTTTGACAGATCCAGAAATGGGGAGGATATTAGGTTACCATTGTTTCTGTTGGCATTTATGGCTTCTGAGAAAATAATCCTCACTGTTGTTACGCTGTGGTGTGATTGAAAGCCATGTTGTTAGGGGGGGGGGTAGGTTGTTGTTTATAAGATGGGTTAGGAGTTGGAAGTTTACGCATCTTTCTAAGATTTTGGACATAAGGGAAGAGAACTGCAATGGGGCAGAAGTTGGAGAGGTATGTGGCTGATCCACCTTTCTTTATGTAGTAGTATATGTGATTTTTTTTTTTATACATAGTTTTCTCTGATAGCTCTATTTATGAGCATAGAGATGGGGTATTATTCCAGGATATCGTCAGTTGACTTAAAGTACTTGGGTGGGAGTCTGTCAGCAGCTGGTGCAGTGGTTTTCAGTTCTGAAGGTAATTTTTGATAGTTGAGGTAGGTGTATCTGGTAGAAAGGAGAGAGATGGGTATTATGAGTATCATTGGTAGGGACAGAGATATGGTTGGGTGGATTAAATTCTAGTAGAATATAGGACAGATTGAATGAAGTTTGTGTTGAACTGGGTGGCTATGGGGTCTGTGTCACTGTTTGTGCAAGTAGATGGAGTGTTTTGACCAGGGTATAGTACAATTTTTATGGTTTCTAGAACTGCTTGGGATTATGGTGATGTTTGCCTTGAGTGAAAATCCAATTTTGTCTAGTTTGACCTGTTGTTTATATTGATTTCTAAGTCGTCTAAAACTCTGCCACTTTTGTTGCGTTCTGTCTTTATGCCATGTCTTCCAGGCTTTGCCTCTAGCACAAGCTGTTTGATTGCTTTGTTGCACCATGGAGCAGGGTTACTTATCATTCTTTTTGTTCTTACAGGAGCGAACGCATTCAGTATGTTAAGGAATGTTTTACTGAAATGGGTAACAGCACTTCCTAGTGGTAGGCTTTTTAGAGTATTCCAGTTGTATTGAGAGTAGTAGTTCATAAACGTGTCTTTGTTAGAAGAGGAGTTTCTATGTACTTGTTTTAATACTGTATGTTTGGGGGTGTGATTAGTTTGTCTTGTAATAAATGAGAGTGGATGGTCACTGACGATAGCTGGGAGATAGCCAAAGGTATTTATGTTCGATAGTGGGGTGGTAAGGATTCAGTCTAGTAGTAAGTGCCTGTTGCTGTGTTTGTCGATTCTAGTGGTTGATGTGATTACTTGAGTGAAAATGAGCAGGTTAATAGAAATGGTAGGGGAGTCAGTGTTTACAGGTAAATAGTCAATATTCACATCACCAAGTATAAAAGTTCCTTTATTTACATTAGTGGAAAACCATTGAAGGAAGTCTTCAAGAATGGGAATATTGTTGCTCAGGGGGGGATATATTAGGCAGCAGTACAGTTTTGTGCTTCAAGTGTAGGAGGGTAATAGATATTTCTGTGTTGAGACAGGGTGGCTCAGTGGGTATCTGGTGATGTTTAGTGCGTCTGTAAGATGTACTGCAACCCCTCCAGCTTTTTTGTGTGCTCTGTCATTTCTTATTACACTGTATCCTGGGGAAGGATTTTTCCATCGCTAGTGTTTGGTTTTAACCAAGTTTCAGTGATGATTAGAATGTCTGGGTTGTGTGTGCTGGCTGCATTGCATACATGGATATCTTGAATGTTGTTGTAGATGCTTATGAGGGGTATGTGCATTAATAGTAGGATGTAGTTAGAATTAGTGGGTTGTGTGCTGGTAATGATGTAAGGTGATGGGGTTTGGTTGATTTGAAGGGATGGTTCCAGGAATGGCTGGATAACTCCACAGAGTGGGAGAATGGAAGTGTGGTCAGAGAAGTTAACCAATTTTTATATTTATCTATTAGGTCTGATACTGATATCTGGGTCTGGTCATTCTCTTTGATGTAGCTGTACCTGAAGAGGGCCTGAGTTTCTAATGGGTAGAAACTGTGTGCAATGTTGTAGTTGATGGGTGTGTGTTTACTGACTAGGAGTATAAAGTTGGGGAAATACAGTGATGGCAGAAGGGAAATGTGGTTGCATGTGGGAATAGTAATTATGCTTTGTATAATTGTGAGAGTAGACTGGAGCAGTAGGAGAAGACAAAGTTAGCTGTATGGAAGTTGTATGCTATTTTTGTTGGAATAGATTGGGAGAAGTGAGTCAGGTGGGCCTGTGATGAATTTGCAAGTTAAGTTAGGCCAGTTGGATGCCTCTGTGAATTTGGTTGGGTGTTTTGTTGTAGGGGGTGAGGGATAGAATGGTATAAATTTAGATGAAGTGGGGGTGGGTAGGAATAGGGTGTATGGTAGGGGAACAGAGCAGATGGAGAGGGGTGGTACAGCTGCCATGGGTGAGCCTGAAATTATACAGTAACAAGAAATAACGTATTAAGGTAAAAGAAGAAATTTAAGTGCATTATGAGTATGCAAATTACGAAGGTGTGTGAGATGGTCAACAGACCAAGGTAGTTAGGAAAAAGAAAGTTTGGAAAAATCAGAAAAGACCTTTTTCTTAAATATTTTTTAAGCTAACCACATTTAATCTTCAAAGTAGAAGTTGTTTTTTCATTAGTTAGTGAAAACAACACGGAATGGAAAAGGGAAGAAGCAAACAAACACAGACTTGACTACACAGGCAAAAAGGTAGAGTAACAAAAGCAGTAGCTGGAAAGAGCAGAAAAGTACAGGCTGCCAGTAAGAGTTAGGGTGTAGCTCATTAATTAGAAGGAAGGGGAGGGGCGAGATTAAGGTGCCGTGAAGGCTATTTTTGATTGTAGTTAATACAGCAGAAAAGCAGAGAAGTGACATTAAACGTGGTACAATTTTCAATGGAGGAAAATAACTGAACAAACAAGTAAATTCTGCTTACACTGAATAAAAGACAAGTCCTGTATTTGTTTGCAGGACTGAATGTTGTATTTATTCTGCTGTAGTCTGAGGTAAGGACGGGGGGGGGGTGCAGTCCACAACTATACTGAATAAAAGACAAGTGCATTCGCGTTTGCAGGGCTGGATGCTGTATGCATTCTGCTGTAGTCTTTGGGGTGAGGGTGCAGTCCAAGACTATACTGAAAAGACAACTCTGTACACTTTTCCAGAGCTTGGTGCTGTATTGTGTACCCGTTTTGTACCCATTATATTGCCAAATGGCTCAAATCATGGCTGAAAGAAAAAAAAAGGCTTCAGAGTCGTCCACTTACCCGGTTAACAAATATTAAATAAACCTAATTGATAATGCCGTGTGGACAACTTTAGCAATGGTTTGCATTTATATCCTTTAGGGGAGAGCAACAGTCTTATGTGAATTAATTGCCAAAGCATTCAAGTA